>NC_084583.2:3097500-3170000 GCF_033978685.3 Nerophis lumbriciformis
GGCGGTCACTGGTCAATTTTTTAGGGCATTAGGGCAAGGGACAAGGGCGGTCGCTGGTCAATTTTTTAGGCCGTTAGGGCAAGGGACAAGGGCGGTCACTGGTAAATTTTTTTAGGCCGTTAGGGCAAGGGACAAGGGCGGTCACTGGTCAATTTTTTAGAGCGTTAGGGCAAGAGACAAGGGCGGTCGCTGGTCAATTTTTTAGGGAGTTAGGGCAAGGGACAAGGGCAGTCACTGGTCAATTTTGTAGGGCGTTAGGGCAAGGGACAAGGACGGTCATTGGTCAATTTTTTAGGGTGTTAGGAAAAGGGACAAGGGCGGTCACTGGTCAATTTTTTAGGGCATTAGGGCAAGGGACAAGGGCGGTCGCTGGTCAATTTTTTAGGCCGTTAGGGCAAGGGACAAGGGCGGTCACTGGTAAAATTTTTTAGGCCGTTAGGGCAAGGGACAAGGGCGGTCACTGGTCAATTTTTTAGAGCGTTAGGGCAAGAGACAAGGGCGGTCGCTGGTCAATTTTTTAGGGCGTTAGGGCAAGGGACATGGGCGGTCACTGGTCAATTTTTTAGGGGCGTTAGGGCAAGGGACAAGGGCGGTCACTGGTCAATTTTTTAGGGGCGTTAGGGCAAGGGACAAGGGCGGTCACTGGTCAATTTTTTAGGGGCGTTAGGGCAAGGGACAAGGGCGGTCGCTGGTCAATTTTTTAGGGGCGTTAGGGCAAGGGACAAGAGCGGTCGCTGGTCATTTTTTTAGGGGTGTTAGGGCAAAGGACAAGGGCAGTCGCTAGTCAATTTTTTAGGGGTGTTAGGGCAAAGGACAAGGGCGGTCGCTGGTCAATTTTTTAGGGCGTTAGGGCAAGGGACAAGGGCGGTCGCTGGTCAATTTTTTTAGGGCGTTAGGGCAAGGGACAAGAGCGGTCACTGGTCATTTTTTTAGGGCGTTAGGGCAAGGGACAAGGGCGGTCACTGGTCAATTTTTAGGCCGTTAGGGCAAGGGACAAGGGCGGTCACTGGTCAATTTTTTAGAGCGTTAGGGCAAGAGACAAGGGCGGTCGCTGGTCAATTTTTTAGGCCGTTAGGGCAAGGGACAAGGGCGGTCACTGATCAATTTTTTAGGGCGTTAGGGCAAGGGACAAGGGCAGTCACTGGTCAATTTTGTAGGGCGTTAGGGCAAGGGACAAGGACGGTCATTGGTCAATTTTTTAGGGTGTTAGGACAAGGGACAAGGGCGGTCACTGGTCAATTTTTTAGGGCATTAGGGCAAGGGACAAGGGCGGTCGCTGGTCAATTTTTTAGGCCGTTAGGGCAAGGGACAAGGGCGGTCACTGGTAAAATTTTTTAGGCCGTTAGGGCAAGGGACAAGGGCGGTCACTGGTCAATTTTTTAGAGCGTTAGGGCAAGAGACAAGGGCGGTCGCTGGTCAATTTTTTAGGGCGTTAGGGCAAGGGACATGGGCGGTCACTGGTCAATTTTTTAGGGGCGTTAGGGCAAGGGACAAGGGCGGTCACTGGTCAATTTTTTAGGGGCGTTAGGGCAAGGGACAAGGGCGGTCACTGGTCAATTTTTTAGGGGCGTTAGGGCAAGGGACAAGGGCGGTCGCTGGTCAATTTTTTAGGGGCGTTAGGGCAAGGGACAAGAGCGGTTGCTGGTCATTTTTTTAGGGGTGTTAGGGCAAAGGACAAGGGCAGTCGCTAGTCAATTTTTTAGGGGTGTTAGGGCAAAGGACAAGGGCGGTCGCTGGTCAATTTTTTAGGGCGTTAGGGCAAGGGACAAGGGCGGTCACTGGTCAATTTTTTAGGGCATTAGGGCAAGGGACAAGGGCGGTCGCTGGTCAATTTTTTAGGCCGTTAGGGCAAGGGACAAGGGCGGTCACTGGTAAAATTTTTTAGGCCGTTAGGGCAAGGGACAAGGGCGGTCACTGGTCAATTTTTTAGAGCGTTAGGGCAAGAGACAAGGGCGGTCGCTGGTCAATTTTTTAGGGCGTTAGGGCAAGGGACATGGGCGGTCACTGGTCAATTTTTTAGGGGCGTTAGGGCAAGGGACAAGGGCGGTCACTGGTCAATTTTTTAGGGGCGTTAGGGCAAGGGACAAGGGCGGTCACTGGTCAATTTTTTAGGGGCGTTAGGGCAAGGGACAAGGGCGGTCGCTGGTCAATTTTTTAGGGGCGTTAGGGCAAGGGACAAGAGCGGTCGCTGGTCATTTTTTTAGGGGTGTTAGGGCAAAGGACAAGGGCAGTCGCTAGTCAATTTTTTAGGGGTGTTAGGGCAAAGGACAAGGGCGGTCGCTGGTCAATTTTTTAGGGCGTTAGGGCAAGGGACAAGGGCGGTCGCTGGTCAATTTTTTTAGGGCGTTAGGGCAAGGGACAAGAGCGGTCACTGGTCATTTTTTTAGGGCGTTAGGGCAAGGGACAAGGGCGGTCACTGGTCAATTTTTAGGCCGTTAGGGCAAGGGACAAGGGCGGTCACTGGTCAATTTTTTAGAGCGTTAGGGCAAGAGACAAGGGCGGTCGCTGGTCAATTTTTTAGGCCGTTAGGGCAAGGGACAAGGGCGGTCACTGATCAATTTTTTAGGGCGTTAGGGCAAGGGACAAGGGCAGTCACTGGTCAATTTTGTAGGGCGTTAGGGCAAGGGACAAGGACGGTCATTGGTCAATTTTTTAGGGTGTTAGGACAAGGGACAAGGGCGGTCACTGGTCAATTTTTTAGGGCATTAGGGCAAGGGACAAGGGCGGTCGCTGGTCAATTTTTTAGGCCGTTAGGGCAAGGGACAAGGGCGGTCACTGGTAAATTTTTTTAGGCCGTTAGGGCAAGGGACAAGGGCGGTCACTGGTCAATTTTTTAGAGCGTTAGGGCAAGAGACAAGGGCGGTCGCTGGTCAATTTTTTAGGGCGTTAGGGCAAGGGACATGGGCGGTCACTGGTCAATTTTTTAGGGGCGTTAGGGCAAGGGACAAGGGCGGTCACTGGTCAATTTTTTAGGGGCGTTAGGGCAAGGGACAAGGGCGGTCACTGGTCAATTTTTTAGGGGCGTTAGGGCAAGGGACAAGGGCGGTCGCTGGTCAATTTTTTAGGGGCGTTAGGGCAAGGGACAAGAGCGGTCGCTGGTCATTTTTTTAGGGGTGTTAGGGCAAAGGACAAGGGCAGTCGCTAGTCAATTTTTTAGGGGTGTTAGGGCAAAGGACAAGGGCGGTCGCTGGTCAATTTTTTAGGGCGTTAGGGCAAGGGACAAGGGCGGTCGCTGGTCAATTTTTTTAGGGCGTTAGGGCAAGGGACAAGAGCGGTCACTGGTCATTTTTTTAGGGCGTTAGGGCAAGGGACATGGGCGGTCACTGGTAAATTTTTTAGGGCGTTAGGGCAAGGGACACAGGCGGTCACTGGTCAATTTTTTAGGGCGTTAGGGCAAAGGACGCAGGCAGTCACTGGTCAATTTTTTAGGGTGTTAGGGCAAGGGACAAGGGCGGTCGCTGGTCAATTTTGTAGGGCGTTCGGGCAAGGGACAAGGGCGGTCACTGGTCAATGTTTTAGGGCGTTAGGGCAAGGGACAAGGGCGGTCACTGGTAAATTTTTTAGGGCGTTAGGGCAAGGGACACAGGCGGTCACTGGTCAATTTTTTGGGGCATTAGGGCAAGGTACACAGGCGGTCACTGGTCAATTTTTTAGGGCGTTAGGGCAAGGGACGCAGGCAGTCACTGGTCAATTTTTTAGGGTGTTACGGCAAGGGACAAGGGCGGTCGCTGGTCAATTTTGTAGGGCGTTCGGGCAAGGGACAAGGGCGGTCACTGGTCAATTTTTTAGGGTGTTAGGGCAAGAGACAAGGGCGGTCACTGGTCAATTTTTTAGGGAGTTAGGGCAAGAGACAAGAGCGGTCGCTGGTCAAATTTTTAGGGCGTTAGAGCAAGGGACAAAGGCGGTCGCTGGTCAATTTTGTAGGGCGTTAGGGCAAGGGACAAGGGCAGTCACTGGTCAATTTTTTAGGTCGTTAGGGCAAGGGACAAGGGCGGTCACTGGTCAATTTTTAGGGCGTTAGGGCAAGGGACAAGGGCAGTCACTGGTCAATTTTTTAGGGCGTTAGGGCAAGGGACAAGGGCGGTCACTGGTCATTTTTTTAGGGCGTTAGGGCAAGGGACAAGGGCGGTCACTGGTCAATTTTTAGGGCGTTAGGGCAAGGGACAAGGGCAGTCGCTGGTCAATTTTTTAGGCCGTTAGGGCAAGGGACAAGGGCGGTCGCTGGTCAATTTTTTAGGCCGTTAGGGCAAGGGACAAGGGCGGTCACTGATCAATTTTGTAGGGCGTTAGGGCAAGGGACAAGGGCAGTCACTGGTCAATTTTGTAGGGCGTTAGGGCAAGGGACAAGGACGGTCATTGGTCAATTTTTTAGGGTGTTAGGACAAGGGACAAGGGCGGTCACTGGTCAATTTTTTTAGGGCATTAGGGCAAGGGACAAGGGCGGTCGCTGGTCAATTTTTTAGGCCGTTAGGGCAAGGGACAAGGGCGGTCACTGGTAAATTTTTTTAGGCCGTTAGGGCAAGGGACAAGGGCGGTCACTGGTCAATTTTTTAGAGCGTTAGGGCAAGGGACATGGGCGGTCACTGGTAAATTTTTTAGGGCGTTAGGGCAAGGGACACAGGCGGTCACTGGTCAATTTTTTAGGGCGTTAGGGCAAAGGACGCAGGCAGTCACTGGTCAATTTTTTAGGGTGTTAGGGCAAGGGACAAGGGCGGTCGCTGGTCAATTTTGTAGGGCATTCGGGCAAGGGACAAGGGCGGTCACTGGTCAATGTTTTAGGGCGTTAGGGCAAGGGACAAGGGCGGTCACTGGTAAATTTTTTAGGGCGTTAGGGCAAGGGACACAGGCGGTCACTGGTCAATTTTTTGGGGCATTAGGGCAAGGTACACAGGCGGTCACTGGTCAATTTTTTAGGGCGTTAGGGCAAGGGACGCAGGCAGTCACTGGTCAATTTTTTAGGGTGTTAGGGCAAGGGACAAGGGCGGTCGCTGGTCAATTTTGTAGGGCGTTCGGGCAAGGGACAAGGGCGGTCACTGGTCAATGTTTTAGGGCGTTAGGGCAAGGGACAAGGGCGGTCACTGGTCAATTTTTTAGGGTGTTAGGGCAAGAGACAAGGGCGGTCACTGGTCAATTTTTTAGGGAGTTAGGGCAAGAGACAAGAGCGGTCGCTGGTCAAATTTTTAGGGCGTTAGAGCAAGGGACAAAGGCGGTCGCTGGTCAATTTTGTAGGGCGTTAGGGCAAGGGACAAGGGCGGTCACTGATCAATTTTTTAGGGCGTTAGGGCAAGGGACACAGGCGGTCACTGGTCAATTTTTTAGGGCGTTAGGGCAAAGGACGCAGGCAGTCACTGGTCAATTTTTTAGGGTGTTAGGGCAAGGGACAAGGGCGGTCGCTGGTCAATTTTGTAGGGCGTTCGGGCAAGGGACAAGGGCGGTCACTGGTCAATGTTTTAGGGCGTTAGGGCAAGGGACAAGGGCGGTCACTGGTAAATTTTTTAGGGCGTTAGGGCAAGGGACACAGGCGGTCACTGGTCAATTTTTTGGGGCATTAGGGCAAGGTACACAGGCGGTCACTGGTCAATTTTTTAGGGCGTTAGGGCAAGGGACGCAGGCAGTCACTGGTCAATTTTTTAGGGTGTTAGGGCAAGGGACAAGGGCGGTCGCTGGTCAATTTTGTAGGGCGTTCGGGCAAGGGACAAGGGCGGTCACTGGTCAATGTTTTAGGGCGTTAGGGCAAGGGACAAGGGCGGTCACTGGTCAATTTTTTAGGGTGTTAGGGCAAGAGACAAGGGCGGTCACTGGTCAATTTTTTAGGGAGTTAGGGCAAGAGACAAGAGCGGTCGCTGGTCAAATTTTTAGGGCGTTAGAGCAAGGGACAAAGGCGGTCGCTGGTCAATTTTGTAGGGCGTTAGGGCAAGGGACAAGGGCGGTCACTGATCAATTTTTTAGGGCGTTAGGGCAAGGGACAAGGGCAGTCACTGGTCAATTTTGTAGGGCGTTAGGGCAAGGGACAAGGACGGTCATTGGTCAATTTTTTAGGGTGTTAGGACAAGGGACAAGGGCGGTCACTGGTCAATTTTTTAGAGCGTTAGGGCAAGAGACAAGGGCGGTCGCTGGTCAATTTTTTAGGGCGTTAGGGCAAGGGACAAGGGCGGTCACTGGTCAATTTTTTAGGGCGTTAGGGCAAGGGACAAGGGCAGTCACTGGTCAATTTTGTAGGGCGTTAGGGCAAGGGACAAGGACGGTCATTGGTCAATTTTTTAGGGTGTTAGGACAAGGGACAAGGGCGGTCACTGGTCAATTTTTTAGAGCGTTAGGGCAAGAGACAAGGGCGGTCGCTGGTCAATTTTTTAGGGCGTTAGGGCAAGGGACATGGGCGGTCACTGGTCAATTTTTTAGGGCGTTAGGGCAAGGGACACAGGCGGTCACTGGTCAATTTTTTAGGGCGTTAGGGCAAAGGACGCAGGCAGTCACTGGTCAATTTTTTAGGGTGTTAGGGCAAGGGACAAGGGCGGTCGCTGGTCAATTTTGTAGGGCGTTCGGGCAAGGGACAAGGGCGGTCACTGGTCAATGTTTTAGGGCGTTAGGGCAAGGGACAAGGGCGGTCACTGGTAAATTTTTTAGGGCGTTAGGGCAAGGGACACAGGCGGTCACTGGTCAATTTTTTGGGGCATTAGGGCAAGGTACACAGGCGGTCACTGGTCAATTTTTTAGGGCGTTAGGGCAAGGGACGCAGGCAGTCACTGGTCAATTTTTTAGGGTGTTAGGGCAAGGGACAAGGGCGGTCGCTGGTCAATTTTGTAGGGCGTTCGGGCAAGGGACAAGGGCGGTCACTGGTCAATGTTTTAGGGCGTTAGGGCAAGGGACAAGGGCGGTCACTGGTCAATTTTTTAGGGTGTTAGGGCAAGAGACAAGGGCGGTCACTGGTCAATTTTTTAGGGAGTTAGGGCAAGAGACAAGAGCGGTCGCTGGTCAAATTTTTAGGGCGTTAGAGCAAGGGACAAAGGCGGTCGCTGGTCAATTTTGTAGGGCGTTAGGGCAAGGGACAAGGGCAGTCACTGGTCAATTTTTTAGGGCGTTAGGGCAAGGGACAAGGGCGGTCACTGGTCAATTTTTAAGGCGTTAGGGCAAGGGACAAGGGCAGTCGCTGGTCGATTTTTTAGGCCGTTAGGGCAAGGGACAAGGGCGGTCACTGGTCAATGTTTTAGGGCGTTAGGGCAAGGGACAAGGGCGGTAACTAGTCAATTTTGTAGGGCGTTAGGGCAAGGGACAAGGGCGGTCACTGGTCAAATTTTTAGGGCGTTAAGGCAAGGGACAAGGGCGGTCACTAGTCAATTTTGTAGGGCGTTAGGGCAAGGGACAAGGGCAATCACTGGTCAATTTTTTAGGGTGTTAGGACAAGGGACACAGGCGGTCACTGGTCAATTTTTTAGGGCGTTAGGGCAAAGGACGCAGGCAGTCACTGGTCAATTTTTTAGAGCGTTAGGGCAAGAGACAAGGGCGGTCGCTGGTCAATTTTTTAGGGCGTTAGGGCAAGGGACATGGGCGGTCACTGGTCAATTTTTTAGGGGCGTTAGGGCAAGGGACAAGGGCGGTCACTGGTCAATTTTTTAGGGGCGTTAGGGCAAGGGACAAGGGCGGTCACTGGTCAATTTTTTAGGGGCGTTAGGGCAAGGGCCAAGGGCGGTCACTGGTCAATTTTTTAGGGGCGTTAGGGCAAGGGACAAGAGCGGTCGCTGGTCATTTTTTTAGGGGTGTTAGGGCAAAGGACAAGGGCAGTCGCTAGTCAATTTTTTAGGGGTGTTAGGGCAAAGGACAAGGGCGGTCGCTGGTCAATTTTTTAGGGCGTTAGGGCAAGGGACAAGGGCGGTCGCTGGTCAATTTTTTTAGGGCGTTAGGGCAAGGGACAAGAGCGGTCACTGGTCATTTTTTTAGGGCGTTAGGGCAAGGGACAAGGGCGGTCACTGGTCAATTTTTAGGCCGTTAGGGCAAGGTACAAGGGCGGTCACTGGTCAATTTTTTAGAGCGTTAGGGCAAGAGACAAGGGCGGTCGCTGGTCAATTTTTTAGGCCGTTAGGGCAAGGGACAAGGGCGGTCACTGATCAATTTTTTAGGGCGTTAGGGCAAGGGACAAGGGCAGTCACTGGTCAATTTTGTAGGGCGTTAGGGCAAGGGACAAGGACGGTCATTGGTCAATTTTTTAGGGTGTTAGGACAAGGGCGGTCACTGGTCAATTTTTTAGGGCATTAGGGCAAGGGACAAGGGCGGTCGCTGGTCAATTTTTTAGGCCGTTAGGGCAAGGGACAAGGGCGGTCACTGGTAAATTTTTTTAGGCCGTTAGGGCAAGGGACAAGGGCGGTCACTGGTCAATTTTTTAGAGCGTTAGGGCAAGAGACAAGGGCGGTCGCTGGTCAATTTTTTAGGGCGTTAGGGCAAGGGACATGGGCGGTCACTGGTCAATTTTTTAGGGGCGTTAGGGCAAGGGACAAGGGCGGTCACTGGTCAATTTTTTAGGGGCGTTAGGGCAAGGGACAAGGGCGGTCACTGGTCAATTTTTTAGGGGCGTTAGGGCAAGGGACAAGGGCGGTCGCTGGTCAATTTTTTAGGGGCGTTAGGGCAAGGGACAAGAGCGGTCGCTGGTCATTTTTTTAGGGGTGTTAGGGCAAAGGACAAGGGCAGTCGCTAGTCAATTTTTTAGGGGTGTTAGGGCAAAGGACAAAGGCGGTCGCTGGTCAATTTTTTAGGGCGTTAGGGCAAGGGACAAGGGCGGTCGCTGGTCAATTTTTTTAGGGCGTTAGGGCAAGGGACAAGAGCGGTCACTGGTCATTTTTTTAGGGCGTTAGGGCAAGGGACAAGGGCGGTCACTGGTCAATTTTTAGGCCGTTAGGGCAAGGGACAAGGGCGGTCACTGGTCAATTTTTTAGAGCGTTAGGGCAAGAGACAAGGGCGGTCGCTGGTCAATTTTTTAGGCCGTTAGGGCAAGGGACAAGGGCGGTCACTGATCAATTTTTTAGGGCGTTAGGGCAAGGGACAAGGGCAGTCACTGGTCAATTTTGTAGGGCGTTAGGGCAAGGGACAAGGACGGTCATTGGTCAATTTTTTAGGGTGTTAGGACAAGGGACAAGGGCGGTCACTGGTCAATTTTTTAGGGCATTAGGGCAAGGGACAAGGGCGGTCGCTGGTCAATTTTTTAGGCCGTTAGGGCAAGGGACAAGGGCGGTCACTGGTAAATTTTTTTAGGCCGTTAGGGCAAGGGACAAGGGCGGTCACTGGTCAATTTTTTAGGGCGTTAGGGCAAGGGACATGGGCGGTCACTGGTCAATTTTTTAGGGGCGTTAGGGCAAGGGACAAGGGCGGTCACTGGTCAATTTTTTAGGGGCGTTAGGGCAAGGGACAAGGGCGGTCACTGGTCAATTTATTAGGGGCGTTAGGGCAAGGGACAAGGGCGGTCGCTGGTCAAATTTTTAGGGGCGTTAGGGCAAGGGACAAGAGCGGTCGCTGGTCATTTTTTTAGGGGTGTTAGGGCAAAGGACAAGGGCAGTCGCTAGTCAATTTTTTAGGGGTGTTAGGGCAAAGGACAAGGGCGGTCGCTGGTCAATTTTTTAGGGCGTTAGGGCAAGGGACAAGGGCGGTCGCTGGTCAATTTTTTTAGGGCGTTAGGGCAAGGGACAAGAGCGGTCACTGGTCATTTTTTTAGGGCGTTAGGGCAAGGGACAAGGGCGGTCACTGGTCAATTTTTAGGCCGTTAGGGCAAGGGACAAGGGCGGTCACTGGTCAATTTTTTAGAGCGTTAGGGCAAGAGACAAGGGCGGTCGCTGGTCAATTTTTTAGGCCGTTAGGGCAAGGGACAAGGGCGGTCACTGATCAATTTTTTAGGGCGTTAGGGCAAGGGACAAGGGCAGTCACTGGTCAATTTTGTAGGGCGTTAGGGCAAGGGACAAGGACGGTCATTGGTCAATTTTTTAGGGTGTTAGGACAAGGGACAAGGGCGGTCACTGGTCAATTTTTTAGGGCATTAGGGCAAGGGACAAGGGCGGTCGCTGGTCAATTTTTTAGGCCGTTAGGGCAAGGGACAAGGGCGGTCACTGGTAAATTTTTTTAGGCCGTTAGGGCAAGGGACAAGGGCGGTCACTGGTCAATTTTTTAGAGCGTTAGGGCAAGAGACAAGGGCGGTCGCTGGTCAATTTTTTAGGGCGTTAGGGCAAGGGACATGGGCGGTCACTGGTCAATTTTTTAGGGGCGTTAGGGCAAGGGACAAGGGCGGTCACTGGTCAATTTTTTAGGGGCGTTAGGGCAAGGGACAAGGGCGGTCACTGGTCAATTTTTTAGGGGCGTTAGGGCAAGGGACAAGGGCGGTCGCTGGTCAATTTTTTAGGGGCGTTAGGGCAAGGGACAAGAGCGGTCGCTGGTCATTTTTTTAGGGGTGTTAGGGCAAAGGACAAGGGCAGTCGCTAGTCAATTTTTTAGGGGTGTTAGGGCAAAGGACAAGGGCGGTCGCTGGTCAATTTTTTAGGGCGTTAGGGCAAGGGACAAGGGCGGTCGCTGGTCAATTTTTTTAGGGCGTTAGGGCAAGGGACAAGAGCGGTCACTGGTCATTTTTTTAGGGCGTTAGGGCAAGGGACAAGGGCGGTCACTGGTCAATTTTTAGGCCGTTAGGGCAAGGTACAAGGGCGGTCACTGGTCAATTTTTTAGAGCGTTAGGGCAAGAGACAAGGGCGGTCGCTGGTCAATTTTTTAGGCC
Source organism: Nerophis lumbriciformis (assembly GCF_033978685.3). Lineage (NCBI taxonomy): Eukaryota > Metazoa > Chordata > Actinopteri > Syngnathiformes > Syngnathidae > Nerophis > Nerophis lumbriciformis. The sequence continues at coordinate 3,108,242 of NC_084583.2, forward strand.
GTTAGGGCAAGGGACAAGGGCGGTCACTGATCAATTTTTTAGGGCGTTAGGGCAAGGGACAAGGGCAGTCACTGGTCAATTTTGTAGGGCGTTAGGGCAAGGGACAAGGACGGTCATTGGTCAATTTTTTAGGGTGTTAGGACAAGGGACAAAGGCGGTCACTGGTCAATTTTTTAGGGCATTAGGGCAAGGGACAAGGGCGGTCGCTGGTCAATTTTTTAGGCCGTTAGGGCAAGGGACAAGGGCGGTCACTGGTAAATTTTTTTAGGCCGTTAGGGCAAGGGACAAGGGCGGTCACTGGTCAATTTTTTAGAGCGTTAGGGCAAGAGACAAGGGCGGTCGCTGGTCAATTTTTTAGGGCGTTAGGGCAAGGGACATGGGCGGTCACTGGTCAATTTTTTAGGGGCGTTAGGGCAAGGGACAAGGGCGGTCACTGGTCAATTTTTTAGGGGCGTTAGGGCAAGGGACAAGGGCGGTCACTGGTCAATTTTTTAGGGGCGTTAGGGCAAGGGACAAGGGCGGTCGCTGGTCAATTTTTTAGGGGCGTTAGGGCAAGGGACAAGAGCGGTCGCTGGTCATTTTTTTAGGGGTGTTAGGGCAAAGGACAAGGGCAGTCGCTAGTCAATTTTTTAGGGGTGTTAGGGCAAAGGACAAGGGCGGTCGCTGGTCAATTTTTTAGGGCGTTAGGGCAAGGGACAAGGGCGGTCGCTGGTCAATTTTTTTAGGGCGTTAGGGCAAGGGACAAGAGCGGTCACTGGTCATTTTTTTAGGGCGTTAGGGCAAGGGACAAGGGCGGTCACTGGTCAATTTTTAGGCCGTTAGGGCAAGGGACAAGGGCGGTCACTGGTCAATTTTTTAGAGCGTTAGGGCAAGAGACAAGGGCGGTCGCTGGTCAATTTTTTAGGCCGTTAGGGCAAGGGACAAGGGCGGTCACTGATCAATTTTTTAGGGCGTTAGGGCAAGGGACAAGGGCAGTCACTGGTCAATTTTGTAGGGCGTTAGGGCAAGGGACAAGGACAATCATTGGTCAATTTTTTAGGGTGTTAGGACAAGGGACAAGGGCGGTCACTGGTCAATTTTTTAGGGCATTAGGGCAAGGGACAAGGGCGGTCGCTGGTCAATTTTTTAGGCCGTTAGGGCAAGGGACAAGGGCGGTCACTGGTAAATTTTTTTAGGCCGTTAGGGCAAGGGACAAGGGCGGTCACTGGTCAATTTTTTAGGGCGTTAGGGCAAGGGACATGGGCGGTCACTGGTCAATTTTTTAGGGCGTTAGGGCAAGGGACAAGGGCAGTCACTGGTCAATTTTGTAGGGCGTTAGGGCAAGGGACAAGGACGGTCATTGGTCAATTTTTTAGGGTGTTAGGACAAGGGACAAGGGCGGTCACTGGTCAATTTTTTAGGGCATTAGGGCAAGGGACAAGGGCGGTCGCTGGTCAATTTTTTAGGCCGTTAGGGCAAGGGACAAGGGCGGTCACTGGTAAATTTTTTTAGGCCGTTAGGGCAAGGGACAAGGGCGGTCACTGGTCAATTTTTTAGAGCGTTAGGGCAAGAGACAAGGGCGGTCGCTGGTCAATTTTTTAGGGCGTTAGGGCAAGGGACATGGGCGGTCACTGGTCAATTTTTTAGGGGCGTTAGGGCAAGGGACAAGGGCGGTCACTGGTCAATTTTTTAGGGGCGTTAGGGCAAGGGACAAGGGCGGTCACTGGTCAATTTTTTAGGGGCGTTAGGGCAAGGGACAAGGGCGGTCGCTGGTCAATTTTTTAGGGGCGTTAGGGCAAGGGACAAGAGCGGTCGCTGGTCATTTTTTTAGGGGTGTTAGGGCAAAGGACAAGGGCAGTCGCTAGTCAATTTTTTAGGGGTGTTAGGGCAAAGGACAAGGGCGGTCGCTGGTCAATTTTTTAGGGCGTTAGGGCAAGGGACAAGGGCGGTCGCTGGTCAATTTTTTTAGGGCGTTAGGGCAAGGGACAAGAGCGGTCACTGGTCATTTTTTTAGGGCGTTAGGGCAAGGGACAAGGGCGGTCACTGGTCAATTTTTAGGCCGTTAGGGCAAGGGACAAGGGCGGTCACTGGTCAATTTTTTAGAGCGTTAGGGCAAGAGACAAGGGCGGTCGCTGGTCAATTTTTTAGGCCGTTAGGGCAAGGGACAAGGGCGGTCACTGGTCAATTTTTTAGAGCGTTAGGGCAAGAGACAAGGGCGGTCGCTGGTCAATTTTTTAGGGCGTTAGGGCAAGGGACATGGGCGGTCACTGGTCAATTTTTTAGGGGCGTTAGGGCAAGGGACAAGGGCGGTCACTGGTCAATTTTTTAGGGGCGTTAGGGCAAGGGACAAGGGCGGTCACTGGTCAATTTTTTAGGGGCGTTAGGGCAAGGGACAAGGGCGGTCGCTGGTCAATTTTTTAGGGGCGTTAGGGCAAGGGACAAGAGCGGTCGCTGGTCATTTTTTTAGGGGTGTTAGGGCAAAGGACAAGGGCAGTCGCTAGTCAATTTTTTAGGGGTGTTAGGGCAAAGGACAAGGGCGGTCGCTGGTCAATTTTTTAGGGCGTTAGGGCAAGGGACAAGGGCGGTCGCTGGTCAATTTTTTTAGGGCGTTAGGGCAAGGGACAAGAGCGGTCACTGGTCATTTTTTTAGGGCGTTAGGGCAAGGGACAAGGGCGGTCACTGGTCAATTTTTAGGCCGTTAGGGCAAGGTACAAGGGCGGTCACTGGTCAATTTTTTAGAGCGTTAGGGCAAGAGACAAGGGCGGTCGCTGGTCAATTTTTTAGGCCGTTAGGGCAAGGGACAAGGGCGGTCACTGATCAATTTTTTAGGGCGTTAGGGCAAGGGACAAGGGCAGTCACTGGTCAATTTTGTAGGGCGTTAGGGCAAGGGACAAGGACGGTCATTGGTCAATTTTTTAGGGTGTTAGGACAAGGGACAAAGGCGGTCACTGGTCAATTTTTTAGGGCATTAGGGCAAGGGACAAGGGCGGTCGCTGGTCAATTTTTTAGGCCGTTAGGGCAAGGGACAAGGGCGGTCACTGGTAAATTTTTTTAGGCCGTTAGGGCAAGGGACAAGGGCGGTCACTGGTCAATTTTTTAGAGCGTTAGGGCAAGAGACAAGGGCGGTCGCTGGTCAATTTTTTAGGGCGTTAGGGCAAGGGACATGGGCGGTCACTGGTCAATTTTTTAGGGGCGTTAGGGCAAGGGACAAGGGCGGTCACTGGTCAATTTTTTAGGGGCGTTAGGGCAAGGGACAAGGGCGGTCACTGGTCAATTTTTTAGGGGCGTTAGGGCAAGGGACAAGGGCGGTCGCTGGTCAATTTTTTAGGGGCGTTAGGGCAAGGGACAAGAGCGGTCGCTGGTCATTTTTTTAGGGGTGTTAGGGCAAAGGACAAGGGCAGTCGCTAGTCAATTTTTTAGGGGTGTTAGGGCAAAGGACAAGGGCGGTCGCTGGTCAATTTTTTAGGGCGTTAGGGCAAGGGACAAGGGCGGTCGCTGGTCAATTTTTTTAGGGCGTTAGGGCAAGGGACAAGAGCGGTCACTGGTCATTTTTTTAGGGCGTTAGGGCAAGGGACAAGGGCGGTCACTGGTCAATTTTTAGGCCGTTAGGGCAAGGGACAAGGGCGGTCACTGGTCAATTTTTTAGAGCGTTAGGGCAAGAGACAAGGGCGGTCGCTGGTCAATTTTTTAGGCCGTTAGGGCAAGGGACAAGGGCGGTCACTGATCAATTTTTTAGGGCGTTAGGGCAAGGGACAAGGGCAGTCACTGGTCAATTTTGTAGGGCGTTAGGGCAAGGGACAAGGACAATCATTGGTCAATTTTTTAGGGTGTTAGGACAAGGGACAAGGGCGGTCACTGGTCAATTTTTTAGGGCATTAGGGCAAGGGACAAGGGCGGTCGCTGGTCAATTTTTTAGGCCGTTAGGGCAAGGGACAAGGGCGGTCACTGGTAAATTTTTTTAGGCCGTTAGGGCAAGGGACAAGGGCGGTCACTGGTCAATTTTTTAGGGCGTTAGGGCAAGGGACATGGGCGGTCACTGGTCAATTTTTTAGGGCGTTAGGGCAAGGGACAAGGGCAGTCACTGGTCAATTTTGTAGGGCGTTAGGGCAAGGGACAAGGACGGTCATTGGTCAATTTTTTAGGGTGTTAGGACAAGGGACAAGGGCGGTCACTGGTCAATTTTTTAGGGCATTAGGGCAAGGGACAAGGGCGGTCGCTGGTCAATTTTTTAGGCCGTTAGGGCAAGGGACAAGGGCGGTCACTGGTAAATTTTTTTAGGCCGTTAGGGCAAGGGACAAGGGCGGTCACTGGTCAATTTTTTAGAGCGTTAGGGCAAGAGACAAGGGCGGTCGCTGGTCAATTTTTTAGGGCGTTAGGGCAAGGGACATGGGCGGTCACTGGTCAATTTTTTAGGGGCGTTAGGGCAAGGGACAAGGGCGGTCACTGGTCAATTTTTTAGGGGCGTTAGGGCAAGGGACAAGGGCGGTCACTGGTCAATTTTTTAGGGGCGTTAGGGCAAGGGACAAGGGCGGTCGCTGGTCAATTTTTTAGGGGCGTTAGGGCAAGGGACAAGAGCGGTCGCTGGTCATTTTTTTAGGGGTGTTAGGGCAAAGGACAAGGGCAGTCGCTAGTCAATTTTTTAGGGGTGTTAGGGCAAAGGACAAGGGCGGTCGCTGGTCAATTTTTTAGGGCGTTAGGGCAAGGGACAAGGGCGGTCGCTGGTCAATTTTTTTAGGGCGTTAGGGCAAGGGACAAGAGCGGTCACTGGTCATTTTTTTAGGGCGTTAGGGCAAGGGACAAGGGCGGTCACTGGTCAATTTTTAGGCCGTTAGGGCAAGGGACAAGGGCGGTCACTGGTCAATTTTTTAGAGCGTTAGGGCAAGAGACAAGGGCGGTCGCTGGTCAATTTTTTAGGCCGTTAGGGCAAGGGACAAGGGCGGTCACTGATCAATTTTTTAGGGCGTTAGGGCAAGGGACAAGGGCAGTCACTGGTCAATTTTGTAGGGCGTTAGGGCAAGGGACAAGGACGGTCATTGGTCAATTTTTTAGGGTGTTAGGACAAGGGACAAGGGCGGTCACTGGTCAATTTTTTAGGGCATTAGGGCAAGGGACAAGGGCGGTCGCTGGTCAATTTTTTAGGCCGTTAGGGCAAGGGACAAGGGCGGTCACTGGTAAATTTTTTTAGGCCGTTAGGGCAAGGGACAAGGGCGGTCACTGGTCAATTTTTTAGAGCGTTAGGGCAAGAGACAAGGGCGGTCGCTGGTCAATTTTTTAGGGCGTTAGGGCAAGGGACATGGGCGGTCACTGGTCAATTTTTTAGGGGCGTTAGGGCAAGGGACAAGGGCGGTCACTGGTCAATTTTTTAGGGGCGTTAGGGCAAGGGACAAGGGCGGTCACTGGTCAATTTTTTAGGGGCGTTAGGGCAAGGGACAAGGGCGGTCGCTGGTCAATTTTTTAGGGGCGTTAGGGCAAGGGACAAGAGCGGTCGCTGGTCATTTTTTTAGGGGTGTTAGGGCAAAGGACAAGGGCAGTCGCTAGTCAATTTTTTAGGGGTGTTAGGGCAAAGGACAAGGGCGGTCGCTGGTCAATTTTTTAGGGCGTTAGGGCAAGGGACAAGGGCGGTCGCTGGTCAATTTTTTTAGGGCGTTAGGGCAAGGGACAAGAGCGGTCACTGGTCATTTTTTTAGGGCGTTAGGGCAAGGGACAAGGGCGGTCACTGGTCAATTTTTAGGCCGTTAGGGCAAGGGACAAGGGCGGTCACTGGTCAATTTTTTAGAGCGTTAGGGCAAGAGACAAGGGCGGTCGCTGGTCAATTTTTTAGGCCGTTAGGGCAAGGGACAAGGGCGGTCACTGATCAATTTTTTAGGGCGTTAGGGCAAGGGACAAGGGCAGTCACTGGTCAATTTTGTAGGGCGTTAGGGCAAGGGACAAGGACGGTCATTGGTCAATTTTTTAGGGTGTTAGGACAAGGGACAAGGGCGGTCACTGGTCAATTTTTTAGGGCATTAGGGCAAGGGACAAGGGCGGTCGCTGGTCAATTTTTTAGGCCGTTAGGGCAAGGGACAAGGGCGGTCACTGGTAAATTTTTTTAGGCCGTTAGGGCAAGGGACAAGGGCGGTCACTGGTCAATTTTTTAGGGCGTTAGGGCAAGGGACATGGGCGGTCACTGGTCAATTTTTTAGGGGCGTTAGGGCAAGGGACAAGGGCGGTCACTGGTCAATTTTTTAGGGGCGTTAGGGCAAGGGACAAGGGCGGTCACTGGTCAATTTATTAGGGGCGTTAGGGCAAGGGACAAGGGCGGTCGCTGGTCAATTTTTTAGGGGCGTTAGGGCAAGGGACAAGAGCGGTCGCTGGTCATTTTTTTGGGGGGGGTTAGGGCAAAGGACAAGGGCAGTCGCTAGTCAATTTTTTAGGGGTGTTAGGGCAAAGGACAAGGGCGGTCGCTGGTCAATTTTTTAGGGCGTTAGGGCAAGGGACAAGGGCGGTCGCTGGTCAATTTTTTTAGGGCGTTAGGGCAAGGGACAAGAGCGGTCACTGGTCATTTTTTTAGGGCGTTAGGGCAAGGGACAAGGGCGGTCACTGGTCAATTTTTAGGCCGTTAGGGCAAGGGACAAGGGCGGTCACTGGTCAATTTTTTAGAGCGTTAGGGCAAGAGACAAGGGCGGTCGCTGGTCAATTTTTTAGGCCGTTAGGGCAAGGGACAAGGGCGGTCACTGATCAATTTTTTAGGGCGTTAGGGCAAGGGACAAGGGCAGTCACTGGTCAATTTTGTAGGGCGTTAGGGCAAGGGACAAGGACGGTCATTGGTCAATTTTTTAGGGTGTTAGGACAAGGGACAAGGGCGGTCACTGGTCAATTTTTTAGGGCATTAGGGCAAGGGACAAGGGCGGTCGCTGGTCAATTTTTTAGGCCGTTAGGGCAAGGGACAAGGGCGGTCACTGGTAAATTTTTTTAGGCCGTTAGGGCAAGGGACAAGGGCGGTCACTGGTCAATTTTTTAGAGCGTTAGGGCAAGAGACAAGGGCGGTCGCTGGTCAATTTTTTAGGGCGTTAGGGCAAGGGACATGGGCGGTCACTGGTCAATTTTTTAGGGGCGTTAGGGCAAGGGACAAGGGCGGTCACTGGTCAATTTTTTAGGGGCGTTAGGGCAAGGGACAAGGGCGGTCACTGGTCAATTTTTTAGGGGCGTTAGGGCAAGGGACAAGGGCGGTCGCTGGTCAATTTTTTAGGGGCGTTAGGGCAAGGGACAAGAGCGGTCGCTGGTCATTTTTTTAGGGGTGTTAGGGCAAAGGACAAGGGCAGTCGCTAGTCAATTTTTTAGGGGTGTTAGGGCAAAGGACAAGGGCGGTCGCTGGTCAATTTTTTAGGGCGTTAGGGCAAGGGACAAGGGTGGTCGCTGGTCAATTTTTTTAGGGCGTTAGGGCAAGGGACAAGAGCGGTCACTGGTCATTTTTTTAGGGCGTTAGGGCAAGGGACAAGGGCGGTCACTGGTCAATTTTTAGGCCGTTAGGGCAAGGGACAAGGGCGGTCACTGGTCAATTTTTTAGAGCGTTAGGGCAAGAGACAAGGGCGGTCGCTGGTCAATTTTTTAGGCCGTTAGGGCAAGGGACAAGGGCGGTCACTGATCAATTTTTTAGGGCGTTAGGGCAAGGGACAAGGGCAGTCACTGGTCAATTTTGTAGGGCGTTAGGGCAAGGGACAAGGACGGTCATTGGTCAATTTTTTAGGGTGTTAGGACAAGGGACAAGGGCGGTCACTGGTCAATTTTTTAGGGCATTAGGGCAAGGGACAAGGGCGGTCGCTGGTCAATTTTTTAGGCCGTTAGGGCAAGGGACAAGGGCGGTCACTGGTAAATTTTTTTAGGCCGTTAGGGCAAGGGACAAGGGCGGTCACTGGTCAATTTTTTAGAGCGTTAGGGCAAGAGACAAGGGCGGTCGCTGGTCAATTTTTTAGGGCGTTAGGGCAAGGGACATGGGCGGTCACTGGTCAATTTTTTAGGGGCGTTAGGGCAAGGGACAAGGGCGGTCACTGGTCAATTTTTTAGGGGCGTTAGGGCAAGGGACAAGGGCGGTCACTGGTCAATTTTTTAGGGGCGTTAGGGCAAGGGACAAGGGCGGTCGCTGGTCAATTTTTTAGGGGCGTTAGGGCAAGGGACAAGAGCGGTCGCTGGTCATTTTTTTAGGGGTGTTAGGGCAAAGGACAAGGGCAGTCGCTAGTCAATTTTTTAGGGGTGTTAGGGCAAAGGACAAGGGCGGTCGCTGGTCAATTTTTTAGGGCGTTAGGGCAAGGGACAAGGGCGGTCGCTGGTCAATTTTTTTAGGGCGTTAGGGCAAGGGACAAGAGCGGTCACTGGTCATTTTTTTAGGGCGTTAGGGCAAGGGACATGGGCGGTCACTGGTAAATTTTTTAGGGCGTTAGGGCAAGGGACACAGGCGGTCACTGGTCAATTTTTTAGGGCGTTAGGGCAAAGGACGCAGGCAGTCACTGGTCAATTTTTTAGGGTGTTAGGGCAAGGGACAAGGGCGGTCGCTGGTCAATTTTGTAGGGCGTTCGGGCAAGGGACAAGGGCGGTCACTGGTCAATGTTTTAGGGCGTTAGGGCAAGGGACAAGGGCGGTCACTGGTAAATTTTTTAGGGCGTTAGGGCAAGGGACACAGGCGGTCACTGGTCAATTTTTTGGGGCATTAGGGCAAGGTACACAGGCGGTCACTGGTCAATTTTTAGGCCGTTAGGGCAAGGGACAAGGGCGGTCACTGATCAATTTTTTAGGGCGTTAGGGCAAGGGACAAGGGCAGTCACTGGTCAATTTTGTAGGGCGTTAGGGCAAGGGACAAGGACGGTCATTGGTCAATTTTTTAGGGTGTTAGGACAAGGGACAAGGGCGGTCACTGGTCAATTTTTTAGGGCATTAGGGCAAGGGACAAGGGCGGTCGCTGGTCAATTTTTTAGGCCGTTAGGGCAAGGGACAAGGGCGGTCACTGGTAAAATTTTTTAGGCCGTTAGGGCAAGGGACAAGGGCGGTCACTGGTAAATTTTTTTAGGCCGTTAGGGCAAGGGACAAGGGCGGTCACTGGTCAATTTTTTAGAGCGTTAGGGCAAGAGACAAGGGCGGTCGCTGGTCAATTTTTTAGGGCGTTAGGGCAAGGGACATGGGCGGTCACTGGTCAATTTTTTAGGGGCGTTAGGGCAAGGGACAAGGGCGGTCACTGGTCAATTTTTTAGGGGCGTTAGGGCAAGGGACAAGGGCGGTCACTGGTCAATTTTTTAGGGGCGTTAGGGCAAGGGACAAGGGCGGTCGCTGGTCAATTTTTTAGGGGCGTTAGGGCAAGGGACAAGAGCGGTCGCTGGTCATTTTTTTAGGGGTGTTAGGGCAAAGGACAAGGGCAGTCGCTAGTCAATTTTTTAGGGGTGTTAGGGCAAAGGACAAGGGCGGTCGCTGGTCAATTTTTTAGGGCGTTAGGGCAAGGGACAAGGGCAGTCGCTGGTCAATTTTTTAGGCCGTTAGGGCAAGGGACAAGGGCGGTCGCTGGTCAATTTTTTAGACCGTTAGGGCAAGGGACAAGGGCGGTCACTGATCAATTTTTTAGGGCGTTAGGGCAAGGGACAAGGGCAGTCACTGGTCAATTTTGTAGGGCGTTAGGGCAAGGGACAAGGGCGGTCGCTGGTCAATTTTTTAGGGCGTTAGGGCAAGGGACAAGGGCGGTCGCTGGTCAATTTTTTTAGGGCGTTAGGGCAAGGGACAAGAGCGGTCACTGGTCAATTTTGTAGGGCGTTAGGGCAAGGGATAAGGGCGGTCACTGGTCAATTTTTAGGCCGTTAGGGCAAGGGACAAGGGCAGTCGCTGGTCAATTTTTTAGGCCGTTAGGGCAAGGGACAAGGGCGGTCGCTGGTCAATTTTTTAGGCCGTTAGGGCAAGGGACAAGGGCGGTCACTGATCAATTTTGTAGGGCGTTAGGGCAAGGGACAAGGGCAGTCACTGGTCAATTTTGTAGGGCGTTAGGGCAAGGGACAAGGACGGTCATTGGTCAATTTTTTAGGGTGTTAGGACAAGGGACAAGGGCGGTCACTGGTCAATTTTTTAGGGCATTAGGGCAAGGGACAAGGGCGGTCGCTGGTCAATTTTTTAGGCCGTTAGGGCAAGGGACAAGGGCGGTCACTGGTAAATTTTTTTAGGCCGTTAGGGCAAGGGACAAGGGCGGTCACTGGTCAATTTTTTAGAGCGTTAGGGCAAGGGACATGGGCGGTCACTGGTAAATTTTTTAGGGCGTTAGGGCAAGGGACACAGGCGGTCACTGGTCAATTTTTTAGGGCGTTAGGGCAAAGGACGCAGGCAGTCACTGGTCAATTTTTTAGGGTGTTAGGGCAAGGGACAAGGGCGGTCGCTGGTCAATTTTGTAGGGCGTTCGGGCAAGGGACAAGGGCGGTCACTGGTCAATGTTTTAGGGCGTTAGGGCAAGGGACAAGGGCGGTCACTGGTAAATTTTTTAGGGCGTTAGGGCAAGGGACACAGGCGGTCACTGGTCAATTTTTTGGGGCATTAGGGCAAGGTACACAGGCGGTCACTGGTCAATTTTTTAGGGCGTTAGGGCAAGGGACGCAGGCAGTCACTGGTCAATTTTTTAGGGTGTTAGGGCAAGGGACAAGGGCGGTCGCTGGTCAATTTTGTAGGGCGTTCGGGCAAGGGACAAGGGCGGTCACTGGTCAATGTTTTAGGGCGTTAGGGCAAGGGACAAGGGCGGTCACTGGTCAATTTTTTAGGGTGTTAGGGCAAGAGACAAGGGCGGTCACTGGTCAATTTTTTAGGGAGTTAGGGCAAGAGACAAGAGCGGTCGCTGGTCAAATTTTTAGGGCGTTAGAGCAAGGGACAAAGGCGGTCGCTGGTCAATTTTGTAGGGCGTTAGGGCAAGGGACAAGGGCGGTCACTGATCAATTTTTTAGGGCGTTAGGGCAAGGGACACAGGCGGTCACTGGTCAATTTTTTAGGGCGTTAGGGCAAAGGACGCAGGCAGTCACTGGTCAATTTTTTAGGGTGTTAGGGCAAGGGACAAGGGCGGTCGCTGGTCAATTTTGTAGGGCGTTCGGGCAAGGGACAAGGGCGGTCACTGGTCAATGTTTTAGGGCGTTAGGGCAAGGGACAAGGGCGGTCACTGGTAAATTTTTTAGGGCGTTAGGGCAAGGGACACAGGCGGTCACTGGTCAATTTTTTGGGGCATTAGGGCAAGGTACACAGGCGGTCACTGGTCAATTTTTTAGGGCGTTAGGGCAAGGGACGCAGGCAGTCACTGGTCAATTTTTTAGGGTGTTAGGGCAAGGGACAAGGGCGGTCGCTGGTCAATTTTGTAGGGCGTTCGGGCAAGGGACAAGGGCGGTCACTGGTCAATGTTTTAGGGCGTTAGGGCAAGGGACAAGGGCGGTCACTGGTCAATTTTTTAGGGTGTTAGGGCAAGAGACAAGGGCGGTCACTGGTCAATTTTTTAGGGAGTTAGGGCAAGAGACAAGAGCGGTCGCTGGTCAAATTTTTAGGGCGTTAGAGCAAGGGACAAAGGCGGTCGCTGGTCAATTTTGTAGGGCGTTAGGGCAAGGGACAAGGGCGGTCACTGATCAATTTTTTAGGGCGTTAGGGCAAGGGACAAGGGCAGTCACTGGTCAATTTTTTAGGGTGTTAGGGCAAGGGACAAGGGCGGTCGCTGGTCAATTTTGTAGGGCGTTCGGGCAAGGGACAAGGGCGGTCACTGGTCAATGTTTTAGGGCGTTAGGGCAAGGGACAAGGGCGGTAACTAGTCAATTTTGTAGGGCGTTAGGGCAAGGGACAAGGGCGGTCATTGGTCAATTTTTTAGGGTGTTAGGACAAGAGACAAGGGCGGTCACTGGTCAATTTTTTAGAGCGTTAGGGCAAGAGACAAGGGCGGTCGCTGGTCAAATTTTTAGGGCGTTAGGGCAAGGGACAAGGGAGGTCACTGGTCAATTTTTTAGGGCGTTAGGGCAAGGGACAAGGGCAGTCACTGGTCAATTTTGTAGGGCGTTAGGGCAAGGGACAAGGACGGTCATTGGTCAATTTTTTAGGGTGTTAGGACAAGGGACAAGGGCGGTCACTGGTCAATTTTTTAGAGCGTTAGGGCAAGAGACAAGGGCGGTCGCTGGTCAATTTTTTAGGGCGTTAGGGCAAGGGACATGGGCGGTCACTGGTCAATTTTTTAGGGCGTTAGGGCAAGGGACACAGGCGGTCACTGGTCAATTTTTTAGGGCGTTAGGGCAAAGGACGCAGGCAGTCACTGGTCAATTTTTTAGGGTGTTAGGGCAAGGGACAAGGGCGGTCGCTGGTCAATTTTGTAGGGCGTTCGGGCAAGGGACAAGGGCGGTCACTGGTCAATGTTTTAGGGCGTTAGGGCAAGGGACAAGGGCGGTCACTGGTAAATTTTTTAGGGCGTTAGGGCAAGGGACACAGGCGGTCACTGGTCAATTTTTTGGGGCATTAGGGCAAGGTACACAGGCGGTCACTGGTCAATTTTTTAGGGCGTTAGGGCAAGGGACGCAGGCAGTCACTGGTCAATTTTTTAGGGTGTTAGGGCAAGGGACAAGGGCGGTCGCTGGTCAATTTTGTAGGGCGTTCGGGCAAGGGACAAGGGCGGTCACTGGTCAATGTTTTAGGGCGTTAGGGCAAGGGACAAGGGCGGTCACTGGTCAATTTTTTAGGGTGTTAGGGCAAGAGACAAGGGCGGTCACTGGTCAATTTTTTAGGGAGTTAGGGCAAGAGACAAGAGCGGTCGCTGGTCAAATTTTTAGGGCGTTAGAGCAAGGGACAAAGGCGGTCGCTGGTCAATTTTGTAGGGCGTTAGGGCAAGGGACAAGGGCAGTCACTGGTCAATTTTTTAGGGCGTTAGGGCAAGGGACAAGGGCGGTCACTGGTCAATTTTTAAGGCGTTAGGGCAAGGGACAAGGGCAGTCGCTGGTCGATTTTTTAGGCCGTTAGGGCAAGGGACAAGGGCGGTCACTGGTCAATGTTTTAGGGCGTTAGGGCAAGGGACAAGGGCGGTAACTAGTCAATTTTGTAGGGCGTTAGGGCAAGGGACAAGGGCGGTCACTGGTCAAATTTTTAGGGCGTTAAGGCAAGGGACAAGGGCGGTCACTAGTCAATTTTGTAGGGCGTTAGGGCAAGGGACAAGGGCAATCACTGGTCAATTTTTTAGGGTGTTAGGACAAGGGACAAAGGCGGTCACTGGTCAATTTTTTAGGCCGTTAGGGCAAGGGACAAGGGCGGTCGCTGATCAATTTTTTAGGCCGTTAGGGCAAGAAACAAGGGCGGTCGCTGGTCAATTTTGTAGGGCGTTAGGGCAAGGGACAAGGGCGGTCACTGGTCAATTTTTAGGGCGTTAGGGCAAGGGACAAGAGCGGTCACTGGTCATTTTTTTAGGGCGTTAGGGCAAGGGACAAGGGCGGTCACTGGTCAATTTTTAGGGCGTTAGGGCAAGGGACAAGGGCAGTCGCTGGTCAATTTTTTAGGCCGTTAGGGCAAGGGACAAGGGCGGTCGCTGGTCAATTTTTTAGGCCGTTAGGGCAAGGGACAAGGGCGGTCACTGATCAATTTTTTAGGGCGTTAGGGCAAGGGACAAGGGCAGTCACTGGTCAATTTTGTAGGGCGTTAGGGCAAGGGACAAGGACGGTCATTGGTCAATTTTTTAGGGTGTTAGGACAAGGGACAAGGGCGGTCACTGGTCAATTTTTTAGGGCATTAGGGCAAGGGACAAGGGCGGTCGCTGGTCAATTTTTTAGGCCGTTAGGGCAAGGGACAAGGGCGGTCACTGGTAAAAATTTTTAGGCCGTTAGGGCAAGGGACAAGGGCGGTCACTGGTCAATTTTTTAGAGCGTTAGGGCAAGAGACAAGGGCGGTCGCTGGTCAGTTTTTTAGGGCGTTAGGGCAAGGGACATGGGCGGTCACTGGTAAATTTTTTAGGGCGTTAGGGCAAGGGACACAGGCGGTCACTGGTCAATTTTTTAGGGCGTTAGGGCAAAGGACGCAGGCAGTCACTGGTCAATTTTTTAGGGTGTTAGGGCAAGGGACAAGGGCGGTCGCTGGTCAATTTTGTAGGGCGTTCGGGCAAGGGACAAGGGCGGTCACTGGTCAATGTTTTAGGGCGTTAGGGCAAGGGACAAGGGCGGTCACTGGTCAATTTTTTAGGGTGTTAGGGCAAGAGACAAGGGCGGTCACTGGTCAATTTTTTAGGGAGTTAGGGCAAGAGACAAGAGCGGTCGCTGGTCAAATTTTTAGGGCGTTAGAGCAAGGGACAAAGGCGGTCGCTGGTCAATTTTGTAGGGCGTTAGGGCAAGGGACAAGGGCAGTCACTGGTCAATTTTTTAGGGCGTTAGGGCAAGGGACAAGGGCGGTCACTGGTCAATTTTTAGGGCGTTAGGGCAAGGGACAAGGGCAGTCGCTGGTCGATTTTTTAGGCCGTTAGGGCAAGGGACAAGGGCGGTCACTGGTCAATGTTTTAGGGCGTTAGGGCAAGGGACAAGGGCGGTAACTAGTCAATTTTGTAGGGCGTTAGGGCAAGGGACAAGGGCGGTCACTGGTCAAATTTTTAGGGCGTTAAGGCAAGGGACAAGGGCGGTCACTGGTAAATTTTTTTAGGCCGTTAGGGCAAGGGACAAGGGCGGTCACTGGTCAATGTTTTAGAGCGTTAGGGCAAGAGACAAGGGCGGTCGCTGGTCAATTTTTTAGGGCGTTAGGGCAAGGGACATGGGCGGTCACTGGTAAATTTTTTAGGGCGTTAGGGCAAGGGACACAGGCGGTTACTGGTCAATTTTTTAGGGCGTTAGGGCAAAGGACGCAGGCAGTCACTGGTCAATTTTTTAGGGTGTTAGGGCAAGGGACAAGGGCGGTCGCTGGTCAATTTTTTAGGGCGTTAGGGCAAAGGACGCAGGCAGTCACTGGTCAATTTTTTAGGGTGTTAGGGCAAGGGACAAGGGCGGTCGCTGGTCAATTTTGTAGGGCGTTCGGGCAAGGGACAAGGGCGGTCACTGGTCAATGTTTTAGGGCGTTAGGGCAAGGGACAAGGGCGGTCACTGGTAAATTTTTTAGGGCGTTAGGGCAAGGGACACAGGCGGTCACTGGTCAATTTTTTGGGGCATTAGGGCAAGGTACACAGGCGGTCACTGGTCAATTTTTTAGGGCGTTAGGGCAAGGGACGCAGGCAGTCACTGGTCAATTTTTTAGGGTGTTAGGGCAAGGGACAAGGGCGGCCGCTGGTCAATTTTGTAGGGCGTTCGGGCAAGGGACAAGGGCGGTCACTGGTCAATGTTTTAGGGCGTTAGGGCAAGGGACAAGGGCGGTCACTGGTCAATTTTTTAGGGTGTTAGGGCAAGAGACAAGGGCGGTCACTGGTCAATTTTTTAGGGAGTTAGGGCAAGAGACAAGAGCGGTCGCTGGTCAAATTTTTAGGGCGTTAGAGCAAGGGACAAAGGCGGTCGCTGGTCAATTTTGTAGGGCGTTAGGGCAAGGGACAAGGGCAGTCACTGGTCAATTTTTTAGGGCGTTAGGGCAAGGGACAAGGGCGGTCACTGGTCAATTTTTAGGGCGTTAGGGCAAGGGACAAGGGCAGTCGCTGGTCGATTTTTTAGGCCGTTAGGGCAAGGGACAAGGGCGGTCACTGGTCAATGTTTTAGGGCGTTAGGGCAAGGGACAAGGGCGGTAACTAGTCAATTTTGTAGGGCGTTAGGGCAAGGGACAAGGGCGGTCACTGGTCAAATTTTTAGGGCGTTAGGGCAAGGGACAAGGGCGGTCACTAGTCAATTTTGTAGGGCGTTAGGGCAAGGGACAAGGGCAATCACTGGTCAATTTTTTAGGGTGTTAGGACAAGGGACAAAGGCGGTCACTGGTCAATTTTTTAGGCCGTTAGGGCAAGGGACAAGGGCGGTCGCTGATCAATTTTTTAGGCCGTTAGGGCAAGAAACAAGGGCGGTCGCTGGTCAATTTTGTAGGGCGTTAGGGCAAGGGACAATGGCGGTCACTGGTCAATTTTTAGGGCGTTAGGGCAAGGGACAAGGGCAGTCACTGGTCAATTTTGTAGGGCGTTAGGGCAAGGGACAAGGGCGGTCACTGGTCATTTTTTAGGGTATTAGGGCAAGGGACAAGGGCGGTCACTGGTCAATTCTTTAGGCCGTTAGGGCAAGGGACAAGGGCGGTCGCTGGTCAATTTTTTAGGCCGTTAGGGCAAGGGACAAGGGCGGTCACTGGTCAATTCTTTAGGCCGTTAGGGCAAGGGACAAGGGCGGTCGCTGGTCAATTTTTTAGGCCGTTAGGGCAAGGGACAAGGGCGGTCGCCGTGGTTAAATTCGAACCCTGCGTTCAAAACCGTCAGCGTGTGAACACTCCTGAACCTCACCTCAAACGCACCAGGGCCGTTGGTTGATGCTTTCTTAATCCGATCCTCGCATCTCCTCTTACTTTGTATGATTGCTTCTCTGTTTCTTTACTTTCCGTTTCTTTACTTTCTGTTTATTTACTTTCTGTTTGCAGCTTTTCGAACTTCACTACTGATCTAAGCCAGCTCATGTAAGATTACTCTTTGTCTGCGTAGGTGATAAAAGTGCTCGCGCTGAGCAAATAAATTAAAAATCACCACACGCAGAGCTTGTAGCCAAATCAGATATACAGCATATGTAATCTCACCCCCACAGTGGCTTTTACTTTGAAAAACAGCTCATTACAAATGTTTCCAGTCGGTTTAGTTGTTAGCAGTTATTTCTTTGCACATGACGAAAATGGCCTATGACCTGAGGGCAATGCTGATCTAATCAATTGAATAAGTTGCAATATTTGTATCCTGTTAACATCCTTCAAACACATATTTAAGAACTACTTTATTGCCCTTGGCACAACTTTTCTGCTTTGATCCTCTGCAAGTCTGTGTGAAGGATCATAGGAAATAGCGCCATTAGTGTTTGAGGAAAACCTTTTTTTTCCTTCCTCGCAATGGCTTCAAAGTTAGGGTGCCATTAAATACATGCTCAGAAATGTACACCATTTGATTATCCGGACACAAAATTGTTGGTAATAACAAGAAGTGCATTTTTCATTCTCGCTACGACCCTGTGTCTGCACAGTAATCAGCTTGTAAATTTGGGTTGAATCACAAGGCAACCCTCAAAGCATCGTGCTTGTTAGACCCACAGACTTGGGACCGGGAGCCGGGATAAAAGCCAGGGGCGGGTGACAACAGTCTCGCTTCCAAAGAAGAGTTAAAAGACGACTTTTAGCGACCGCTATAGGCTGCTGGTGTTGATTGTCCACCGACACCGTCTGTGGGTTCATGCACACTGATGAGACGACAGATAACAAGCAGGGGCGGTGTACGCATATCTCGTTATCAAGAAACATGATGTTACTCTAGTACAGAACCCAAAGCCAGTGAAGTTGGCACGTTGTTTAAATGGTAAATAAAAACAGAATATAATGATTTGCAAATCCTTTTCAACTTATATTCAATTGATAGAATTTAATGGCAACAACACATTGCAAAAAAGTTGTCACAGGGGCATGTTTACCACTGTGTTACATGGCCTTTCCTTTTAACAACACTTAGTAAACGTTTGGGAACTGAGGAGACCAATTTTTGAAGCTTTTCAGGTGGAAATCTTTACCATTCTAGTTCCAACATTTAGCCAGGTTGTTCTAACAGAACGTGGCTTGGCAATCTTCTTGCTGAAATAAGCAGGGGCGTCCATGAAAAATACATTGGTAACATATGCTGCTCCATAACCTGTATGTATCTTTCAGCATTAATGGTACCTTGAAGGTTGTATAAGTTACCCATGCCTTGGGCACTAATACACCCCCATACCATCACAGATGCTGGCTTTTGAACTTTGCGCCTATAACAGTCCGGATGGTTCTTTTCTTCTTTGGTACGGAGGACATGACGTCCACAGTTTCCAAAAACAATTTGAAACGTGGACTCGTCAGACCACAGAACACTTTTTACAATTTGCATCAGTCCATCTTAGATAAGCTCGGGCCCGGCTCTGGCTGCAGTGCCCTCTGCTGGTTGTTCAGGGGAGTGTGTAGGTCACATTTGTTTGTGCATCTGGTTTGTGGGAGGAATGTTTCATCGACACAAAAGCCAAAAAGCGATCCACATATGCAAATTCAATACAAATACAAAATCAAGCATATTTATATTCAAATCTCAAAAATATATGTACAAATACATGTTTATTTATACAAATTATTGATTTATTTGTATGTCACATTTTTATATTTATAAATTGATTTGTATATATTTTAAAATCTCAAAAATATATTTACAAATACGCGTTTATTTATACACATGATTTATTTATTTGTAGTTGCAGCACCGACCCTGCCCCCCTCTACATCAACGGCGAGCGTGTAGAGAGGGTCCACACCTTCAGGTACCTTGGAGTCCACATCTCTAATGACTTCTCCTGGACAGTCAACACCACATCAATCATCAAGAAGGCTCAGCAGCGGCTACACTTCCTTAGAGTCCTCGGGAAGTACAACCTGAAGCCTGACCTGCTGCTGACCTTCTACCGCTCGTCCATCGAGAGCCTGCTGACCTACTGTATTACGGTATGGTACGGCAGCTGCACTGCAGCAGACAGGGAGAGGCTGCAAAGAGTGGTCAAGACGGCTCAGAAGATCATCGGCCGCCCTCTCCCCTCTCTGACGGACATCTACACCTCCCGCTGCCTCAACAGAGCCAGTGCCATCATCAAGGACAGCACCCACCCTGGCTCTGACCTGTTCCACCTGCTGCCCTCTGGGAAGCGCTACAGGTGCATTAAAACCAAAACAAACAGGCTAAAGAACAGCTTCTTCCCCAGGGCCATAACCATCCTGAACGGACTGCCCCATTGTCCCTCATAACTGCCTTCTCTTCGGTGCAATAACCCATTCCACCAACCACCCTGTTTTTGTTTTTGTTTTTTTCCATGTATATATTCATTTCACACCATATTCATTGCACTTCTACATTTTTTATATTTTTATATATTTGCACATTGTTTTTCTAGCATGCACACATCGCACTGTATGGAATGGCCTCAATCTTGTTACCTTGCGTAATGACAATAAAGCTGATTCTGATTCTGATTCTGACATTTGTATTTGTATATTTATTAATATATGCATATGTATTAACATCATATTGATATGTGTATAAGTTGATGTGAGACAATTCTACTTCCATATATGAGGATCCCAAATACACAAAAACAGGTGCCAACAGGTAAGAAAAGTTGGTTTTGTACAACCGGACCCCTTTAACCCTCGTTAGACTTGTTCATAGAGAAGTGTTCTCTTGTGTTTAAGCAGCTACCGTAAAAATGCTCATCAAAGATCATCTATATAGGGTGGTGTGGCTCAGTTGGTAGAGCAGCTGTGCCAGCAACTTGAGGGTTCCAGGTTTGATCCCCGCTTTCGCCATCCTAGTTACTACTGTTGTGTCCTTGAGCAAGACACTTCACTAGGGCTGAAACGACGCGTCGACGTAGTCGACGTCATCGGTTACGTAAATACGTCGAGGACGTTTTTGTTCGTCGACACGTCGCATATTTACGTCACACTACCGTCATGGCGGAGTGCAAAGCAGACGATGCGAGCGGTGCGAGCAAGGGGGAAAAAACACGCCAAAAGTCGTCAAAAGTGTGGGAGTATTTCAATATTTTACTCCGCTACTTTTATCTACATTCAGCTCGCTACTAATTTTTATCGATCTGTTAATGCACGCTTTGTTTGTTTTGGTCTGTCAGACAGACCTTCAAAGTGCCTGCCTTACTGGTGACGTTTCACTTCGTTCCACCAATCAGATGCAGTCACTGGTGACGTTGGACCAATCAAACAGAGCCAGGGGTCACATGACCTGACTTAAACAAGTTGAAACAAGTTATTCGGGTGTTACCATTTAGTGGTCAATTGTACGGAATATGCACTGTACTGTGCAATCTACTAATAAAAGTTCCAATCAATCAATCAATCAAAAGTGTGAAGGAAAAAAGACCGTATTTCAACCGTACACCCCGTCAAAAGCCTAAAGACTGACTGCACAGTTCCTGTCTTCACAATAAAAGTCCCGCTCCATCGCGCCTGCGCTTTCAAAAAAAGAGTCTCCGAAAGCCAGCGCAAACAAGCTAGCAAGCTACGGAGTTTGCCGCCAATGTATTTCTTGTAAAGGGTATAAAAACGAATATGGAAGGTGGACAAATAAGATGCCAAAAAACAACCACTTTCATGTGGTATTAGACAGAAAGGAGGAACTTTTTTTCTCCTCCATTTGAAAACGTGGACGTTACCAGCACTACTGTCTGATTGCAATCAATGCAAGTCATCAGAATCAGGTAATACACCAACTTATATTCTTGTCTTCATGAAAGAAAGGAATCTATATGTTAAACATGCATGTATAATTATTAAAACACCTTTAACATGTAAACAAAAACGGCAAAATAAATAAATATAAATTATATACTGTATATATCAATGTGTATATATATATATATATATATATATATATATATATATATATATATATATATATATATATGTGTGTGTGTGTATGTTACTCAGTACTTGAGTAGTTTTTTCACAACATACTTTTTACTTTTACTCAAGTAAATAATTGGGTGACTACTCCTTACTTTTACTTGAGTAATAAATCTCTAAAGTAACAGTACTCTTACTTGAGTACAATTTCTGGCTACTCTACCCACCTCTGCTAATAATGTTGTTGTATGCACACTGTGTCGAGCGGAAATGGCCTATCATAGCAGCACAACGGCAGCGTTCTTGCCATCACCATCAACTAGTCAATCGTCCGCGTGAGTATACGTTGTCATCATTACACAAAAACATGAATGTGTCATTTGTATCTGCGTTGTAAATTCATAAACTAAAGCACC
The DNA here is from genome assembly GCF_033978685.3 of Nerophis lumbriciformis. Taxonomy (NCBI): domain Eukaryota; kingdom Metazoa; phylum Chordata; class Actinopteri; order Syngnathiformes; family Syngnathidae; genus Nerophis; species Nerophis lumbriciformis. Next base: position 3,129,136 of record NC_084583.2, read on the forward strand.
GTTTCGCTCTGAGAGGAGAGTTTGGTGTGCCTGTTCAGTGTTTACAAAGACGCGCTCCTCTTTAACGCTAACGTTAATTAGTTGTGCAAATACCTTTTACAACATTAACAGTTACGTATACTATGTACAAACGAACAATTAACTTTCACTTTACTCATACTATCATTGTTGTGTTATTAAGCAAAATAAGCAAAAGTTTTACTTTTGTTGAAATGTTTACACTGTTGTTACAGAATATTTAGTTTTGCACTTTTTTGTATTGGATGTTTATCTTTATTTTTGCACATTTTAGCAAATAAGCAATACTTTTACTTTTGTTGAAATGTTTACACTGTTGTTACAGAATTTCCGTTTTGCACTTTTTTGAATTGGATGTTTATCTTTATTTTTGCACATTTTAAAGCAAAATAGGCAATACTTTTACTTTAGAAATGCTTATACTATTGCAGAATATTAAGATTTGCACTGGATGTTTACTTTTATATTTGCACATTAAAAAGCAAATAAGCTACTTTTAATTTTTGTAAATGTTAAAGTTTTAAATGTTTACATTGTTACAGAATATTTTGTCATGTTGTTGTCAATGTTGACTGAGTGGCCATACCTTTTTTTTTGTAAATAAAAGCCATGCCTTTTGAAAAAACTGGCCTACATTTATTTTTTCATCTTCATTTTAAATAAAAAAAATAATCGGTAAAAGGAAAAATAATCTATAGATTAATCGAAAAAAATAATCTATAGATTAACTGATTAATCGAAAAAATAATCTATAGATTAATCAATAGAAAAATAATCGTTAGCTGCAGCCTTACACTTCACCCACCTGCTCCCAATGTTTAAATGTTGCTTGAAAATGTAGATAATGGATTTCACTATGTAAAGCGCTTTGAGTCTCTAGAGAAAAGCGCTACATAAATGCAATTCACTTCACTTCACTATAGCCAGATTCGCATATACTAGTTTTCTGGGCGCAGTTCTAAGAACTGCCACACTCAAGTTTAGTTATAGGAACTACCCTTCCCCATAGGGACTTTTACTTTTTACGTTGGTACATGGCTGGGGATGCTGGGGACCTTGGGAACACACACACATCCGCCTGCGACCCGTGACGTATTACTTTAGCGCATTAGCCACCATTGCAAAACAATCAACAACCCGCCCGCCAAAAGTAAACAAAAACAACACAAGCAACAACGGATACCTTGGATGCTTCTGTGTTCATGATGGTCTGCTTGCAAGGAATAATAACAATGGGTGCTCAAATTTGGCATCTAATAACGAGGGAATAAGGGCACTAGGAATCCAGCGACAGGCAATATTTATTTGTTTAATGGGTAGAAATAGAAGACTGGTGGAGAAGGGTTGTCCCCAGATTTACCGATGAGCAGTGGATTGAAAATGTAATTAATTAATAAATGATCCATTTATCGCTGGCTGTGTCCATTTTTCCTGTTGCTTTTGCGATCTCGTAAACAACTCTGTGGGACTTTTTAAAAATGGCCGGTCTGTGTTGTGGCTAAGAGAAGCGTAGCTCGTCAGTTCAACCAATCACCTACGTAATTTAGTTCCTATGGACCCTGCCTCAGAGTAGGCGCTAAAATGTTTCTATGATCTGAAGGCCGTAATCCCTAGTTCCCGTCGGTCGGAACAAGACAAAAAAACGCCCCGGGGGCTAAAAAGGTATATAGGATCTCCAAAAAGTCCCCACAGTTTCTATAAGCTTTTTAGTCCCCGGGCGGTTTTTTGTTGTGTTCCGACCGACGGGAACTAGGGACTACGGCCCTCAGATCCTACAACCATTTTAGCCCCTACCCTGAGGCAGTGTCTAAACTGAGTCCCATAGGAACTAAAATACGTAGGTGTTTGGTTGAACTGACGAGCTACACCCCTTGCCAAATATGCGCTTCCCCTAGCCACAACACAGACCCGCCATTTTTAAAAAGTCCCACAGAGTTGTTTGCAAGATCGCAACAGCAACAGGAAAAATGGACACAGTTCGCAATAAATGGACAATTTATTAATAAAATGTTCAATCCACTGCTCATCTGTAAAACTGGGGACAACCCTTCTCCACCAGACCCATGAAACGAAGAAATATCGCCTGTCGCTGGATTCCTCGTGCCCTTACTCCCTCGGTGTGCTCTTCCATTACCGTTATTAGATACTAAATTGTACCATCTATTGTTATTATTCCTTGCAAGCAGACTATCATGACTGTTTATAAAAACTTTTGTATGACCTCTTGCGGCATTGACCCCAGGATGCAAAGGCAGACAGCAGATGAAAACAGTGTACCCCCCCCCCACGGATGTTTCGGTGGCATAGCTGGCTTATCATGAAAATGGTGGCAGAACTCAAAGAGGAGACGTTGGTCGAGAATAAGGGACCTGGCGACCCGACAGCGCTCCTCGGGGCCGTACCATTCTCAGTCGACCATAAACTGGAACCCTCATACCCTATCTTCTTAAATCCCTGATGGCCTTGACTGTGAATGCCGGGTGACCATTGACCAACCTAGGAGCTAGAAAAGAAGGCACCTCAAGAGGACTGAGTAGACTGGAGGAGACAGGCGTGATGCGAGAGACCTGGAAGAGCGGGTTGGACTTGAGGGTCTCCATATAGATATGCAATAACTAAACTGTTGGTCACGGCAGGAAACAACTGGGAGTACCACGCAGGGGGAGACACAGGTACCACGTAGAATTGAAGCCTTGAACGGGGAGAACCACGGATCAGGATGACGAGTCCGTGTGGAAGTCGCGGAGTTACTGCCAAGAACAGTAACCATGCACAGGGAACCGGCTGCCACCAATCAGCCTAAGTACTGTAGAACCTCTGCTGATTTGTGGCCGGTACGCCCAATTGCCCTGCCTTCTTACATCCCAGATGGCCTTGACTGTGAATGCCAGGTGACCATTGATTAGCCTAAGAGCTAGAGGGGGAGGCACCTCAAGAGAACTGAGTAGACAGACAGAGGAGAAAGGCGTTATGCGAGAGACGTGGAAGAGCGGGTTGGGGTTGAGGGTCTCCATATAGATATGCAATAACTAAACTGTTGGTCACATCAATAAAGAGCTGGGCGTACCACGCAGGGGGAGACACCAGTACCACGTAGAGTAAAAGCCATGAACGGGGTAAAGCACGGATCAGAATGAGGAGTCCGTGTGGAAGTAGCGGAGTTACTGCCAGGAACAGTAACCATGCAACCAGCTGCCACCGATCAGCCTAAGTACTGTAGAACCTGTGCTGGTTCGTGGCCGGTACACCCAATTGCCCTGCCACCAGTCGATCGCCCAACTGCAAGAGAGAGGGAGAGCGTGCCGACCAGATCATAACGGACCTTTTGCAACAATGTTGTTCAAAGACCGCCATTTGGCAAGAACATTCCAGGTATTTTAAAGAACTAATTAAAACATGGAAGTCAAAAAGTTAGACAGATAGGGCGACTGCAAAAATGTTCTGTGTATTGAAGGTGTTTTTTTAAGTATTTAAAGCAAGAATATGTATCAAAGATTCTCTATATGACAGGAAATCTGCACTAGAAATCACTTAGCTCTTTAAGTACCACCATAATGACCAACATTAATTATTCCTAAAACCAGGACAGAAATATATATGTAGTAGCCATTTTTGTGTTATTTATATTTCTGTAGTCCTGCATATATTAAGTTAAATTATTTATTTATTTGTTGAAAGATGGCCATAGCCTACTACGCTATTGCATTTAGATGTTGGTCATTGTGTTGGTGTTTGATGAATACTTGAGCCTACTGTGCTAGTGTACTTTATTTTGCTCATTATGATTGTGGTAGATGTGTTTGTTTTATCTATATTTCTTGAGTACTGTATATATTGAGTTAAATTAATTATTTATTTTTTGAATTGCCATGAAAATATGTTTCGATATATTGCAAGTAAATTCATTGAACTACAAACCCTGTTTCCATATGAGTTGGGAAATTGTGTTAGATGTAAATATAAACGGAATAAAATGATTTTCAAATGCTTTTCAACACATATTCAATTGAATGCACCACAATATTTGATGTTCAAAACTCATAAACTTTTTTTTTTTTTCCAAATAATAATTAACTTAGAATTTCATAGCTGTAGTTGGGAAAGGGCATGTTCACCACTGTGTTACATCACCTTTTCTTTTAACAACACTCAATAAACGATTGGGAACTGAGGAAACTAATTGTTGAAGCTTTGAAAGTGGAATTCTTTCCCATTCTTGTTTTATGTAGAGCTTCAGTCGTTCAACAGTCCGGGGTCTCCGCTGACGTATTTTACGCTTCATAATGCGCCACACATTTTCCATGGGAGACAGGTCTGGACTACAGGCGGGCCAGGAAAGTACCCGCACTCTTTTTTTACGAAGCCACGCTGTTGTAACACATGCTGAATGTGGCTTGGCATTGTCTTGCTGAAATAAGCAGGGGCGTCCATGAAAAAGACGGCGCTTAGATGGCAGCATATGTTGTTCCAAAACCTGTATGTACCTTTCAGCATTAATGGTGCCTTCACAGATGTGTACGTTACCCATGCATTTGGCACTAATGCACCCCTATACACTCACAGATGCTGGCTTTTGAACTCTGCGTCGATAACAGTCTGGATGGTTCGCTTCCCCTTTGGTCCGGATGACACGATGTCGAATGTTTCCAAAAACAATTTGAAATGTGGACTCGTCAGACCACAGAACACTTCTCCACTTTGCATCAGTCCATCTTAGATGATCTCGGGCCCAGAGAAGCCGGCAGCGTTTCTGGATGTTGTTGATAAATGGCTTTCGCTTTGCATAGTAGAGCTTTAACTTGCACTTACAGATGTAGCGACAAACTGTATTTAGTGACAGTGGTTTTCTGAAGTATTCCTGAGCCCATGTGGTGATATCCTTTAGAGATTGATGTTGGTTTTTGATACAGTGCTGTCTGAGGGATCGAAGGTCATGGTCATTCAATGTTGGTTTCCGGCCATGCCGCTTACGTGGAGTGATTTGTCCAGATTCTCTGAACTTTTTGATGATATTATGGACCGTAGATGTTGAAATCCCTACATTTCTTGCAATTGCACTTTGAGAAACGTTGTTCTTAAACTGTTTGACTATTTGCTCACGCAGTTGTGGACAAAGGGGTGTACCTCGCCCCATCCTTTCTTGTGAAAGACTGAGCATTTTTTGGGATGCTGTTTTTATACCCAATCATGGCACCCACCCGTTCCCAATTAGCCTGCACACCTGTGGGATGTTCCAAATAAGTGTTTGGTGAGAATTCCTCAACTTTATCAGTATTTATTGCCACCTTTCCCAACTTTTTTGTCACGTGTTGCTGGCATCAAATTCTAAAGTTAATGATTATTTGCAAAAAAAAAAAAAATGTATCAGTTTGAACATCAAATATGTTGTCTTTGTAGCATATTCAACTGAAAATGGGTTGAAAATGATTCGGAAATCATTGTATTCCGTTTATATTTACATCTAACACAATTTCCCAACTCATATGGAAACGGGGTTTGTAGAAAAACGTCATTTACATTGTGTCATTTACAGCACCAGTAACGAGAGCATATGACAGGTGAAATTGATTGGACAAATGTCGGGTTGAGAGACTGGCGGTGAAAAGTTGTTGACCATTTCTAACGCAACACTTGAGCCTTAGTTTTTTGTTTATAACTTTGTATGCAGTTTAACTTGTTTTTGTTCACCTTGGATGTACTGTTGGATGCACATAGAAAGAAGACCTTTTTGCAAATAAAGCAATTTTTGGAGAAACTTAAGTTGGAGTCGGAAGTGTGTTTGAAAGGACTACAGGCAGGCCAGTCTAGTACCCACACTCTTTTACTACGGAAGCCACACTGTTGTAACACGTGCAGAATGTGGCTTGGCATTGTCTTGCTGAAATAAGCAGGGGCTTCCATTAGATGGCAACATATGTTGCTCTAAAACCTGTATGTACCTTTGTACGTACACACTTTGTCATGTGAGCAAGTTTTAATGTTGTAAATGTGATGTCTTATGTGTTGTTTACTGTTTTTAATGTAACCTTGCTGCTGCCCTCTTGGCCAGGTCTCCCTTGGAAAAGAGATCTCTGATCTCAATGGGATTTTTACCTGATTAAATAAAGGCTAAATAAAAATAAATAAACCTTTCAGCATTAATGGTGCCTTTGGCACTAATACACCCCCATACATCACAGATGCTGGCTTTTCAACTTTGCGCCTATAACAATCCGGATGGTTATTTTCCTCTTTGGTGCGGAGGACACGACGTCCGCAGTTTCCAAAAACAATTTGAAATGTGGACTTGTCAAACCACAGAACACTTTTACACTTTGCATCAGTCCATCTTAGATGAGCTCGGGCCCAGCGAAGCCGGCGGCGTTTCTGGGTGTTGTTGATAAATGGCCTTCGCTTTGCATAGTAGAGTTTTAACTTGCACTTACAGATGTAGCACAAACTGTAGTTACTGACAGTGGTTTTCTGAAGTGTTCCTGAACCCATGTGGTGATATCCTTTACACACTGATGTCGGCTTTTGATGCAGCACCGCCTGAGGGATCGAAGGTCACGGGCATTGCCGCTTACGTGCAGTGATTTCTCCAGATTCTCTCAACATTTTGATGATATTACGCACCGTAGATGGTGAAATCCCTAAATTCCTTGCAATAGCTGGTTGAGAAATGTTGTTCTTAAACTGTTGGGACAATTTGCTCATGCATTTGTTCACAAAGTGGCGACCCTCCAAACAAGTGTTTGATGAGCATTCCTCAACTTTCTCAGTCTTTTTTGCCACTTGTGCCAGCTTTTTTGAAACATGATGCAGGCATCAAATTCCAAATGAGCTAACATTTGCAAAAAACAACAACGTTTAGCAGTTCGAACGTTAAGTATCTTGTCTTTGTCTATTCAATTGAATATAGGTTGAAAAGGATTTGCAAATCATTATACAAACACCGTTTCCATATGAGTTGGGAAATTGTGTTAGATGTAAATATAAACGGAATACAATGATTTGCAAATCATTTTCAACCCATATTCAGTTGAATATGCTACAAAGACAACATATTTGATGTTCAAACTGATAAACATCTTTTTTCTTGCAAATAATCATTAACTTTAGAATTTGATGCCAGCAACACGTGACAAAGAAGTTGGAAAAGGTGGCAATAAATACTGATCAATGCTCATCAAACACTTATTTGGAACATCCCACAGGTGTGCAGGCTAATTGGGAACAGGTGGGTGCCATGATTGGGTATAAAAACAGCTTCCCAAAAAATGCTCAATCTTTCACAAGAAAGGATGGGGCGAGGTACACCCCTTTGTCCACAACTGCGTGAGCAAATAGTCAAACAGTTTAAGAACGACCTTTCTCAAAGTGCAATTGCAAGAAATTTAGGGATTTCAACATTTACGGTCCATAATATCATCAAAAGGTTCAGAGAATCTGGAGAAATCACTCCACGTAAGCGGCATGGCCGGAAACCAACATTGAATGACCGTGACCTTCGATCCCTCAGACGGCACTGTATCAAAAACCAACATCAATCTCTAAAGGATATCACCACACGGGCTCAGGAACACTTCAGAAAACCACTGTCACTAAATACAGTTTGTCGCTACATCTGTAAGTGCAAGCTAAAGCTTGACTATGCAAAGCGAAAGCCATTTATCAACAACATCCAGAAACGCCGCCGGCTTCTCTGGGCCCGAGATCATCTAAGATGGACTCATGCAAAGTGGAAAAGTGTTCTGTGGTCTGACGAGTCCACATTTCAAATTGTTTTTAGAAATATTCGACATCGTGTCATCCGGACCAAAGGGGAAGCGAACCATCCAGACTGTTATCGACGCAAAGTTCAAAAACCAGCATCTGTGATGGTATGGGGGTGCATTAGTGCCCAAGGCATGGGTTACTTACACATCTGTGAAGGCACCATTAATGCTGAAAGGTACATACAGGTTTTGGAGCAACATATGCTGCCATCTAAGCGCTGTCTTTTTCATGGACGCCCCTGCTTATTTCAGCAAGACAATGTCAAGCCACATTCAGCACGTGTTACAACAGCGTGGCTTTGTAAAAAAAGAGTGTGGGTACTTTCCTGGCCCGCCTGCAGTCCAGACCTGCCTCCCATCAAAAATGTGTGGCGCATTATGAAGCGTAAAATACGACAGCGGAGACCCCGAACTGTGGAACGACTGAAGCTCTACATAAAACAAGAATGGGAAAGAATTCCACTTTCAAAGCTTCAACAATTAGTTTCCTCAGTTCCCAATCGTTTATTGAGTGTTGTTAAAAGAAAAGGTGATGTAACACAGTGGTGAACATGCCCTTCCCCAACTACTTTGGCACATGTTGCAGCCATGAAATTGTAAGTTCAATATTATTTGAAAAAAATAAAATAAAGCTTATGAGTTTGAACATCAAATATCTTGTCTTTGTAGTGCATTCAATTGAATATGGGTTGAAAAAGATTTGCAAATCATTGTAATTCGTTTATATTTACATCTAACACAATTTCCCAACTCATATGGAAACGGGGTTTGTATTCTGTTTTTATTTACACAACGTGCCAACTTCACTGGTTTCAAACAAGTTTGAGAATTATTGCTATGCATGTACAGTATATGACGATCCTAAAGCAAAAGTGCTCTGCTGTTTTTAGCAAACCGCTGCTCTCTGGAGTGCAAAGTCAAGACATGACTGCTTCTAATCATGTCGTCATGATTGCAAGGGAACCAGTAGCTTGTTGGTGGACTTAACAAAGGACAAGTCGTCTAATGCCCTGGCGAGATGGCACATTTTATGATGGAGCGCCGCGTGTTCATTCAATGAAATCCCCCCCGAGACTTGTTATGTGGCGGCTGAGAGGAGACGGATCACCCGCTCAACGCAGCTGTTGCCGCCACAGACAACAACGCGCTCCTCCAGGACCCCGGGTGTAAGCTGGCGCCGAGGGGGGACCCGAACATCAACACACGGTCGTCCTCACGCGTCTTGCTCGGTACAACGAGAGGACTCCACGCTCTGATGATCTCACGCTGCGTGGGCCTCCAGGATTTAGTAGGATTTCATCAGAAAAAATAACGCATCGTAAACATATAGAGACATTATGCTGCTATCTATTATTTATATCCTGTTTATGCTTTCGTTTATATTCACGTTGCAACTATTGCTATAAAACTTCTTATACGATGTCCGTTCAACTGCCTTCGTGCTGCTCATATATTATAAAAAAAATATATAGCACATTTTTGTTGATAACGTATTAAAAAGCTCAGTATGCATGATATTGTATTACGTTTGCTTATACTTATTGGACATTTTTAATATCTGGAATAGGAAAAATCCTAACATTTTCAATGTTTTTTAGGTCATCCCTGTATTGCCCCACCACACAAACTCAAGGCCCGGGGGCCAGAACTGGCCCGCCGCATCATTTTACGTGTGTCATGATTCGGAGGTGACGAACCCCAAGATGCAGAGATGACAGGCGGTGTCCAAGAAAACATGGTTTTTAATGTTCAAAAAAAGGTGAAAACAAAAAGGCGCACAAGACGAAGGCACAACTTAACGCAGGAAACAAAAGCTGACACTGAACTATGGACATGAAACAAAAAGTCGCTAACTGTGGCATAAATAAACAAAACTTACTTGGCAAGGCACAAGGAGCATGAACTAAGCATGAAATCATCAGCATGAACTATGGTATCTCCAGAAAACAAGCATGAACAGAGCATTGCATGAAACAGGGAGTCCACAGTGTAACAGATAGAAAAAGGAAACATATTTTGTTATTTTGTTATTTTATATTCTTGTTATTAATTTCACCAAAATCCATCACATGATGTGTTTCAGTTTCTTTTTACTTTAAAAATGGATTACCAGTAATATAATTCAAGGTTTTGTGGATTTATTTATGTATTTCTTTTATATTTACAAATCTGAGCTTTTATTTTGAAAGTTTGAGGATATGACGGTGCGTAGCTTCCTGTCCCTCAGGTCTGCGCTGTCCCTCGCTGGGAGAGGTATGTTGTTTTGCTCTGGGATTAACAAATTATATTTCTTGAGTTTAAATGCAAAATTAACGGAAGAATGTTGATGTGCAAAAGTTTCGAGATGTGTTTATGGAGGTCTTTGTGTAGTGGCGTGTTTTAAAGAGCCATTTTGAGCGAGAGAAGGAGAGTTTTGGTTACTTTACTGTATGGGGAAATGTAGTAGTGAGTGCAAGTCTGCGCTGTCCCTCGCTGGGAGAGGAGTTATGTGGAGAGGAGATGACCATTGCACTCACTTTGTGTTTCATGTCACCGTCATGCAGGAATAAAAGTGAATGTGAGAAGTTGAACCAGCCCCGTGTCCCATGTCATTGAATGAACGCAGAGTACTACACACACAACAGCGTAGTCGGGACCCTGCAGACCCGTTCCGGCTACATTGGTGCCGTGACCCGGATATCTTCTCCACGGATCATCGCCAGAGTGATCACCGGTGGTTGTTGTAACAAGTAAAAGGGACATTCCAGGGGTTTTGGACACTTAAAAAAAAAAAAAATAGAAAGAAAAAAGTGGAAAATTTTTTCTCTCTTCTTTTGAGATACTGAGGGTTAATGATATTTTCATCTCCATAACTTCACTTTGTGATTTTTTTTGTTTGTGTACATGCTAAGTGTTACTTACCTGTTTTTGATATCAGTTAATGAGTGAATGAAAGTTTAATATATTTGGCTAATATGACTGACGGTGGGAATATACAGAAGGTACTTAGCTTTGATGAGGGTGCTGTTGCAATGAGTTTTGGGAGGGGCGTGTTTCTGGGAGATTCAACTCCAGCTAAGGCTACAGTAGGTCACGCAGCTTTATCTTCCACTCAGGTGTATCATGATAGCATTACTCCAAAACATGTGCTCAATCCAGCCACTAGTTCTTCAGGCATAGGGAGAGGGGCTAGTGCAGTACGCCCCCGTACATCATCCTCCACTCATATGCATACTAGTACATTTCCCCCCATGCAACACAGGTCTGATGAAGGCATTAGTTCTCCAGACATCGGAAACCTCATAACTCAGTTAGCTCACGAAATTGGTGAGAGCATTGCAAACCAGATACGAAAGACTACAGACAGTCACAATGACAAAAGTATTCCCACACCCAGTGCAAACAGAGGAGAGGGTCGTTCTGACTTAAATATGACAGGGGTGAAGTTTGTGATGCAGGCAGATGTTAAAGAGCCTCAACACTTCAGAGGTGATGGAACTGACAAACACACAGTACATGAATGGGAAGAAGTAATGGATGTCTACCTGAAGAAGAGGGGTATTCCGCCCCAGGAACATTCCCAGGAAATAATGTCAAGACTGATGGGAAAAGCTAGGGAAATTGTCAAGGTCACTCTGCGCAGCATCCCATCCTTAAAGCCTGCTGAGGACCCCAAGCTTGTTTTTGACATTCTCAAACAACATTTCAGTGAGGTAACATATTCTTCAATGCCCTTAGCAGATTTCTACAACACCTTACCTCTGGCTGGAGAGAATCCAATGGACTATTGGATCCGCCTGAATAAAGCAGTGGATGTGGCTGATGAGTGTTTAAAGAGGCAAGGGAAGTGCATAGAGACCCCTGCTCATGAAGTTACAATGATGTTTGTGAAACATTGTCCTGACCCTGCACTCTCCAGTGTCCTGAAATGTAGAACAGCAGAGAAGTGGACATCGCATGAGGTACAGGAGCATCTCATCGAACATCAGAGAGAGGCCAAAACAAAAAATCAAGGTAAAACATGCCACCTGCCACAACACCGGCAGGTTGGTGCCCATGTTCAGATTTCAACACTGGAAGATGTAGCTACAGACAATGTGAGGGAGCTTACCTGTGAACAGAACATGGCAGGGCCATCATCCACTCCCCCGGTTGAGAACGCTTGCATCCACTCACTCATCAGCCTGCTAGATCGTGTTTTGGAGCAGAAAGCTCAGGCAGTAGTAGCTGCAGCACCTAACAGAGAGCAAGCAAACGTTTTCCAAAGAAGTAAATGTAAAGTCTGCCAGGCCACTGACCACTCCACCACGATGCACTGCAGGCAGGAGAACCTGTGCATGAGCTGTTTCCGACCAGGTCACTGGAGGAGAGACTGTCGACAACGTAGGTCAAGACATGATGCCCCGCCCCATCCCATCCAGTCTCAGTCTAGAGAAGAACAAGGTGCAGCACCTTTAAACTAAATGGCTCACATTTTGAGAGGGGGCGTGTGAGCGTTAAAGAGACAACCCTCAAAGCTGGAGAAGATTTAAAAGAGGTGTATGCTAATGTGTGCAAAGCAATGCCAGAAGATTGCACAGTAGTTATCCAAAACATCCATAGCGTTGAACCATTTGGTGAATTATTTCATGCTCCAGTGATAGTCAACAGTTCTGCTCAGCTGCAAGGATTACTCGACTCTGGGTCCATGGCATGCACAATAAATGAGACAGCAGAACAGAGACTTTTATCAGAGAAAATTCTGACACAACAAAAAGAACAGACGCAGCGCATTATCCTGGTCGGCTGTGGAGGAGTACAGGTGAGCCCCAAGTGCATGTATGAGATGGAGCTGGGATTGTATGGTGTAAAGTGCACGGTTCCAGTCCTGGTGGTTGCTGGTCAGAAAGATGAGATCATCATAGGCACCAATATGTTGAAGTATGTTGTCCAGCAGTTGAAGAACGATGATAATTACTGGAAACTTATCTCATGCAGTGCACAGGAGTCTCAGGAGTGTGAGCAATTTCTGGAGATGATGGCCAGCCTCACGAGATGGAGAGGGGTGGATGTACCAGACAAGGTGGGCACAGTTAAGCTGACTCAGGCGGTGACACTACAACCCAAGCGGGAGTACCTATTATGGGGCAGGTTACCCAGTAATGTCCCGATGTCACCTGGAAGCACGGTGGTGGTGGAGCCCACTTCGTCCAGGTGTGTCCCCCGAGGCATCATGGTTGGCAGAGTGGTCACACCTTTGTGGGGAGATGGCTGGACTCCGATGAGAGTGACGAATGTGACTGAAAAGCCTCTCACCCTAAAAAGAAACTGCAAGCTAGCAGATGTCTCTCCCTGCATCGCCGCCGAAGACTTCACATTGCTGCAGGGCTCCTGTCAAAAAGAGAGTGACACAGACAAGAAAACACATTACCAACAAAACACTGTTCATAACACTGACCTGAAACAGAGACTGAAAGACCTTGGCTTGGGAGACGTCGACATTGATGGTTGTCAGGTGAGCCCCGCTACCAAGAGTCAGCTGGTGGTGATGCTTGAAAAATATCAAGATGTGTTCTCAAAACACCATCTTGACTGTGGAGAAGCCAAAGGCTTTGTGCATAGGATACGGCTCACAGACGACCGCCCCTTCCGCCTCCCATATCGCAGAGTCCCTCCGGCTCACTATCAAAAACTGCGCCAGGTCCTCACTGAAATGGAGGAGCAGGGAATCATCCGAAAGTCAGTAAGTGAATTTGCTTCCCCCCTCGTGATGGTTTGGAAAAAGAATGGTGACCTCAGGATATGCACAGACTTCCGATGGCTGAATGCGAGGACCATTAAAGACGCTCACCCTCTGCCTCATCAGGCGGACTGTTTGGCTGCCCTCGGTGGGAACTCTGTTTTTAGTACCATGGATTTAACATCAGGGTTTTATAACCTGTCCATGTATGAAGAAGACAAAAAATATACTGCCTTCACAACACCACTGGGCTTGCATGAATACAACAGAATGCCACAGGGCCTTTGTAATAGTCCCGCATCTTTTATGAGAATGATGCTTAGCATTTTTGGTGACCTTAACTTTAGCAGCCTGTTATGCTATTTAGATGACCTCCTGGTCTTTGCCCCATCAGAACAGGAAGCCCTCAATAGGCTAGAGGTTGTTTTTCAGAGGCTAAGAGAACATAATCTGAAGTTAAGCCCAAAAAAGTGCCACCTGTTGCGACAGTCTGTGAAGTTCCTCGGTCACATTATTGATGGTGATGGGGTTGCTGTTGACCCAGGAAAAGTGGAAGTGATTGTCAAAATGAGAAAGAAAGACTTAATGGAAGATGATGGCTGCACGCCTTCAGTTCGGAGAATAAAGTCATTCCTTGGTATGATATTTTACTATCAACACTTTACACCGAACTGTTCCTCAATCGCAAAACCTTTGTTTGCCCTCACAGCAGGTCAAAAGCGGAGAGGGAGGGTTGGAAAATCCAATCAGAAGCCAGGGGTTTTCAGAAAACTCAAACCTACAGACTGGACAGCTGACTGTGATTCTTCCTTCCTCAGCCTCAAGGAGAAGCTTTTGAACTGCGCGGTCCTCGCTCACCCGGACTTCTCCAAATCACTGATCCTGTCCATCGACGCTTCTCTCGACGGCCTTGGGGCAGTTTTGTCTCAGCTCTCAGAGGGTGAAGCCAAGGCTCGTCCAATCGCCTTTGCAAGCAAGACTCTCACTGGCTCACAAAAGAGGTATCCTGCTCATCGTTTGGAGTTTTTAGCGCTCAAGTGGAGTGTTTGCGAAAAATTTAGTCATTGGTTAAAGGGTCAGTCTTTTACAGTATGGACTGATAATAATCCATTGACGTACATAATGACCAAGCCGAAACTCGACGCATGCGAACAGCGATGGGTGGCAAAACTATCTCCATACACATTTGACATCAAACACATCCCTGGAACAAAAAACATTGTGGCGGACGCTTTGAGTAGGGACCCCTTCACCAGGTCGGTGAGTCAAAGGTTGATGAGTGAGCCGTACAAGGATCTTTTGGCAGAGGCTGAGGGGACAAAGGAGGAAGGAGTACAGGATGTTTTTCGGTGCAAGGTTCAATGTCTTCAGATAAATGAGCCAGGCTCTGTGACCACACATGCTCCTGGTTGTAATCGAGTTGGAGGTCAGGGCTCTTCTGCTGTTAAGTCCATCTGTGAAGCTCATACTGAGTGGGAAGTGGCTGCAGAGTCTCGAGCAGTACAGTTTCTCAAGGTTCTTCCTCAGATGGTGCCCTCACAACAAGACACACTCCCAGCCCTGTCTCTTGAGGAGCTTCGGCGTAGTCAGGAGTCAGACTCAGACATCCAAGAAGTCCTACTATTGGTGGAACGGGGAAATATGCCATCTAGGAGGGAGAGAAACCGATTAGCCTCTAGAGCACGAGCCCTCTGTAAACAGTGGCATCGTCTCAAGGTTCAAGATGGAGTTCTCTATAGAACATTTAAAGTGCCCTCTACTAGACATACAAGGTACCAGTTTGTCTTACCGGCTGCCCTGAAAGTCAAGGCTCTCTCTGGTGTACATGACCTCGCAGGACATCAGGGACAGGCCAGGACCCTGCACCTTGCCAGGCAGCGTTTTTTCTGGCCGCAGATGGAAAGAGACATTAAAGACTATGTGAAATGCTGCCAACGATGTATCCTAGCAAAAAGCCCTGAACCAGCTGCCCGGGCTCCCCTGGAGAGCATCTGCACCACTGCACCCATGGAGTTGGTGTGTATCGATTTTTGGAGTGCTGAAGATAACAAACAGAGGTCAGTGGATGTTTTGGTCATAACAGACCACTTTACAAAGCTGGCTCATGCTTTCCCCTGTGTAAACCAGACGGCGAAACAGGTTGCAAAGAAGCTGTGGGACAATGTATTTTGCATATATGGTTTTCCAGAGCGGATACATTCAGATCAGGGAGCCAATTTCGAAAGCAAACTCATCTCAGAACTCCTCAGTCTCACAGGGGTAGCAAAGTCACACACAACCGCATACCATCCAATGGGAAACGGGCAGACTGAAAGATTCAATAGGACGCTTGGCAGTATGTTACGCTCCTTACCCCTGGCAGCTAAACAACACTGGGCACAACAGACACAAACACTGACTTTTGCCTACAATGCCACCGTGCATGAGACAACTGGGTACGCCCCATTCTACTTGATGTTCGGTCGAGTCCCTAGACTCCCGGTGGACATGGTTTTCAAGCAGAAGGATACCAGTGTGGTTGACTACAACACCTACGCCAGCAAACTGATGACAAGCCTGCATGAAGCTGCTAATATCGCTCAACAACATACAAGGAAAGAACAGCAACATCAAGCCGATGGCTATAACAGAAAGATTCGAGGCACCTGTCTGAATGTTGGGGACAGAGTTCTGCTCGCCAACAAAGCAGAGAGAGGAAAAAGGAAGTTGGCGGACAAGTGGGAACCCTCAATCTATACAGTTATAGATCGTAATCCCCAAAACCACATCTATAAAGTTCGGGATGAGAGTGGGAAGACCAAGGTGGTACATCGGAACCTGATTTTGGACGTGAGTTTTTTACCAATCCCTGAACAGACCAGTGCAGAACCGGAGCCAGGCACCTCAGATGAGATCAGTGAGTTTCGGCCTCAGCCACTTGATACCTCGACTGATCTGGCGGATGAAAATCCAGAGGACCAGACCTTCTCAGGGGTGTGCATATCATCGGATGCTGACTGTGAGTCATCAGGAGAGGACAGGGAGTCAGAAGAGGAGGATGAGACAACATGTTCCCCAATCAGAGACTCTGATCGGATGTCACTTGGAAGTTCAGAAGGTGACCCTGCAGGCAGTGGAAGCATAGGACAAAGAGAGGAGATCTTACCTCCAAGAGACTCGCCTGGTTCTAGTGTGATTCCCAAGTCCCCTTTAACCAATGAGCAGAATGACCCTTTAACCAGTCTTCCTGACATAAGTGACACAAGACCATGTGACATCATGCCCACAACAGTGAATGATAGTCAGGCACCTACACAAGATTCAGGGCCCGAGAGACATGTTGTCAGAACACGTACAGACAGGGTAGTTAAGGCAGTTAATAGACTGATAGAGAATATGGTGCAGAAACCACTACCAAAGGGTATACAAGGGTTCAGAAGAAAGTCCCAGTCTTTGATGACTTTGTTTTAAAGTGGAATAATAGAGGCATAGCCTGTATTTTTTGTAGAATTTTTCAGTAAAAGTACTCTTTTGGTCTGATGTGGGAAATGTTCTCATTGGTGGAATTGTGTACCAAGATTTTATGTGATGTACAAGGCATCATATTAACTAGGAGAGGCAGTAAGTAGCCTGATCAACTAGTGTTCTCTCTGAACTTATATAAGTAGCTTTATATGCTGGTTTAAGGACTTAGATTCCAGGGGACATCTTGGTTTGAGTGAATTTTGAACATTGTATCCCTTTCATCATTTTCGATTATTGAATACAGTACTCTCCATATGTTCAGGATTTTGGAGAAATTAAGGAGGGGTGAATGTAACAGATAGAAAAAGGAAACAGCATATTTTGGTATTTTGTTATTTTATATTCTTGTTATTAATTTCACCAAAATCCATCACATGATGTGTTTCAGTTTCTTTTTACTTTAAAAATGGATTACCAGTAATATAATTCAAGGTTTTGTGCATTTATTTATGTATTTCTTTTATATTTACAAATCTGAGCTTTTATTTTGAAAGTTTGAGGATATGACGGTGCGTAGCTTCCTGTCCCTCAGGTCTGCGCTGTCCCTCGCTGGGAGAGGTATGTTGTTTTGCTCTGGGATTAACAAATTATATTTCTTGAGTTTAAATGCAAAATTAACGGAAGAATGTTGATGTGCAAAAGTTTCGAGATGTGTTTATGGAGGTCTTTGTGTAGTGGCGTGTTTTAAAGAGCCATTTTGAGCGAGAGAAGGAGAGTTTGTTTCACCGAGACTTTTCTCTGTATATGCGTGAGTGAGTGAGCACGTGTGTGCGTGTGCGTGTGTGTGGGGGTCCTCCATGTTAGCCTACATGCTCAATGTATTTTATTTCTTGTGTGTGTTAGGAGTTATGTGGAGAGGAGATGACCATTGCACTCACATTGTGTTTCATGTCACCGTCATGCAGGTATGTGTGTGTTTGGTCGCCATGTTAGAAAAGTTTTGGTTACTTTACTGTATGGGGAAATGTAGTAGTGAGTGCAAGTCTGCGCTGTCCCTCGCTGGGAGAGGAGTTATGTGGAGAGGAGATGACCATTGCACTCACTTTGTGTTTCATGTCACCGTCATGCAGGAATAAAAGTGAATGTGAGAAGTTGAACCAGCCCCGTGTCCCATGTCATTGAATGAACGCAGAGTACTACACACACAACAGCGTAGTCGGGACCCTGCAGACCCGTCCCGGCTACAACAGCATACAACAAACAATACTCCAGCACTGAATGGAGGGAAAGGCAGGTTTAAATAATGCCTCTGATTAGTGCTCGGGCAGCAGGTGAGCGGGCGAACACTAATCAGAGGCAAGTGGAAATAATAAGTAACCATGGTAACTAAAACAAACAAGGGTGCACAAAAAACAGGAACTATGAAGTCCAAAACTAACAGAACATAAAACATGATCCGGGACATGGATCATGACAACATGGCCTGCGGAGACATGAAAAAATGTTGCGTCGGACCTTATAAGGACCTTATATTTTCCTATTAAATGTATTCTGTTTTTTCCATTTTAATTAAAAAAAAAAAGAAAAAAGTAATGCATTAAATTGCATAACTTTTCAACTTTAATAGTTTCCAACACTGCAATAAATATCATTATCATACTTTCCAAAAAAAAAACGTTTTTTTTCAAAAGACAAAAATACTTATGAGCGTGCAAGGACGAGAGTGGAAGAAGTGTCCAAAGATGGAGCTAACTGTTTTAATGACATTCAGACTTTACTTGAATCAATAACGGAGCAGCATCTTCTTATTCCGGAAACAACACCAACGCCGGAAATGTGTCCCGTGAAAAACCGTCCGACCGGAACTCCCTGATAACTAAAGTTCCTTGGATGAATAATGTAAACTCACTACCGGTATGTTTTAGCGCTTTCATGGCGAGTTTACTGACAGATATAAGTAAGAACTTTACACTACTTTATATTAGAGGATGAATGTCCCATAACAAGAAGATAGAGAAAAAGAAGCTTATCGACTACGTTGTTGGCACAGACTACAAAGACTCATGCAGATCCCAAATACAGATCCGCAGGTACCAGAAGGTAAGAAAAGTTGCTTTTGCATTATATTGTGAAACAAAACGCCAGATAATATGTCTTACCTTATACACACACCATAATAATACTCGTATGTAGAAGCACATCAAACGGTGCGGCTTCATAGCTTACCAAAGTCGTATTA
This sequence comes from Nerophis lumbriciformis, assembly GCF_033978685.3. Classification (NCBI taxonomy): domain Eukaryota; kingdom Metazoa; phylum Chordata; class Actinopteri; order Syngnathiformes; family Syngnathidae; genus Nerophis; species Nerophis lumbriciformis. Next base: position 3,148,292 of record NC_084583.2, read on the forward strand.
AAACATTTTGATACATTTTTGAGTGCCGTGTGTAATGTTCTATATTTTCAATGGAACATATAACATGTTGATGTTGCTTACTTGAGTCATAGTGCAGTCTACACGTATCTCTTATGTTTGACTGCCATCTACAGGTGTCAGAAAAATTGTATGTAAAATATGAAAAAAACTTTCCGTTCGCTGAGTTCCCAGTGAACAGACAAGAGGCTGTATTTGTTGCACCAAGCCAAAGGCTTGGAAAATTCCGCTGTGTATGATGGGAGGAGACGGGAGGGGTTATCTACAGGTATTTTGATCCAAGACCTGCCCAAGCTCGATCCAGGACCAGTCCAAGCCCGGGGCATCTTTTTCTTCTGTGTTAATGTGACCGAAAACAATGGCTGTTAGAAACAGCTTTTGTTATGTAAACAGGGAATATCCAAATAATAGAGGAGACGTGAACCTTTTTCCGTTACAGTGTGGGTGACACTGTGCAAGGTTACAGGTCGACAGGTTTCGCCTCTATTGAGCCAAATGTTATTCTGTCTCTGTTTGACCATTTAGTGGTCAATTGTACGTGGCTTGGGCAAGACACTTCGGTTCACCGTGCGTGACTGCTCGCTGACTGCTCGCTGTTTCGAAAAAGCTAAGTATCGTTCTATTTGTGTGCTTTTAAATTGTTCTGCAGCTTTCTTTATTACTTTCTCAACATATTTAGTAGTACTATTTAACTTGCAAATCACCCGATCTCTGTCTCTCCACCCCTCCCGCAGCTAGCTAGCAGCTAGCTGCTAAGCTAACGAAGCTAGCGCGGAGAAAGGCGTCGCCGGGCGCCGGTCAGAAGGAGTCTACTCCTGCACACCGTGACCAGGACTTCTCGGAAGACAGCAGGAACTTCACTCGGTGACAGAAAACACCGTGAGTATGGCTTCCTGCGCGTCTTGCACCTTACTCACGGAGAGGCTGGCTCTGCTAGAGGGCCGTGTCCGCCAGTTAGAGCAGAGTAATCTCGTAACTTTAGATGTTGCGGACACATCTGCTAGCGTTAGCTGTAGCGAGCTAACTAGCACAGCCTGTAGCAGTCCTAAGCGGCCTACAAGCTACGGTGTACCGGTTGAGACGCATAATAGATTTAGCTCTTTAGCTAGTCCTACACCCCAGTCTACCGGGCACCACACCTTAGTCATAGGGGACTCCATCACCCGAAACATAAAGCTTAGCAAACCAGCCACAATTAAGTGCATCCCGGGGGCCCGAGCACCTGACATTGAGGCTAATCTTAGGGAGCTAACTCGCAACAGGCCTAGTAAACACGTACGACAGGCTAATCGCACCACTAGTTATGTGAATATAGTTGTACACGTTGGCTCCAATGACACTAGAATGAGACAGTCAGAGATTACAAAGAGAAACATAGCCAGGACTTGTGATCTCGCTAGAAAGATGTCCAGGCATCGAGTAATTGTCTCTGGCCCCCTGCCTGCGAGAGGCAATGATGAGAGATATAGCAGATTAGTCTCGCTTAACAAGTGGCTGGCTAGCTTCTGTAGACAACAGGGACTAACGTTTATTGATAATTGGCCCTCTTTCTGGGGCAAACCAGGCTTGCTGATGAGGGACGGCCTTCACCCTAACCAGGAAGGCGCCATCATCCTGTCTAAGAATATAGACTACTGTTTAAGTCACATTTGACTAACTACACTAGAGCAAGCCCGGTCACAGGCAATTACAGAGCCTGCTAGTCCGGGTGAGGAGTCAGTTAAGCTAGAACTAGCCAGCACCAGGCTGGATAATTCCTGTACGCATAGCAATTTTCTTAGAATAACACACAACTCACATAATGTGTTTTCTGCTGTGAATGTGTCCGGGGTAGGTATGCATTCTACTGAGGTGGCAAATCATGATGCGTTCAGTCGATCGCAGCATCAAGCAAACAATCTGAAAATTCCCATCCATCCATCCATCTTCTTCCGCTTATCCGAGGTCGGGTCGCGGGGGCAGCAGCCTAAGCAGGGAAGCCCAGACTTCCCTCTCCCCAGCCACTTCGTCCAGCTCCTCCCGGGGGATCCCGAGGCGTTCCCAGGCCAGCCGGGAGACATAGTCTTCCCAACGTGTCCTGGGTCTTCCTCGTGGCCTCCTACCGGTCGGACATGCCCTAAACACCTCCTTAGGGAGGCGCTCGGGTGGCATCCTGACCAGATGCCCGAACCACCTCATCTGGCTCCTCTCGATGCGGAGGAGCAGCGGCTTTACTTTGAGCTCCCCCCGGATGACAGAGCTTCTCACCCTATCTCTAAGGGAGAGCCCCGCCACCCGGCGGAGGAAACTCATTTCGGCCGCTTGTACCCGTGATCTTGTCCTTTCGGTCATAACCCAAAGCTCATGACCATAGGTGAGGATGGGAACGTAGATCGACCGGTAAATTGAGAGCTTTGCCTTCCGGCTCAGCTCCTTCTTCACCACAACGGATCGATACAGCGTCCGCATTACTGAAGACGCCGCACCGATCCGCCTGTCGATCTCACGATCCACTCTTCCCTCACTCGTGAACAAGACTCCGAGGTACTTGAACTCCTCCACTTGGGGCAAGATCTCCTCCCCAACCCGGAGATGGCACTCCACCCTTTTCCGGGCGAGAACCATGGACTCGGACTTGGAGGTGCTGATTCTCATCCCAGTCGCTTCACACTCAGCTGCGAACCGATCCAGTGAGAGCTGAAGATCCTGGCCAGATGAAGCCATCAGGACCAAATCATCTGCAAAAAGCAGAGACCTAATCCTGCAGCCACCAAACCGGATCCCCTCAACGCCTTGACTGCGCCTAGAAATTCTGTCCATAAAAGTTATGAACAGAATCGGTGACAAAGGGCAGCCTTGGCGGAGTCCAACCCTCACCGGAAACGTGTCCGACTTACTGCCGGCAATGCGAACCAAGCTCTGACACTGATCATACAGGGAGCGGACCGCCACAATCAGACAGTCCGAAACCCCATACTCTCTGAGCACTCCCCACAGGACTTCCCGAGGGACACGGTCGAATGCCTTCTCCAAGTCCACAAAGCACATGTAGACTGGTTGGGCAAACTCCCATGCACCCTCAAGGACCCTGCCGAGAGTATAGAGCTGGTCCACAGTTCCACGACCAGGACGAAAACCACACTGTTCCTCCTGAATCCGAGGTTCAACTATCCGGCGTAGCCTCCTCTCCAGTACACCTGAATAGACCTTACCGGGAAGGCTGAGGAGTGTGATCCCACGATAGTTAGAACACACCCTCCGGTTCCCCTTTTTAAAGAGAGGAACCACCACCCCGGTCTGCCAATCCAGAGGTACTGCCCCCGATGTCCACGCGATGCTGCAGAGTCTTGTCAACCAAGACAGCCCTACAGCATCCAGAGCCTTAAGGAACTCCGGGCGGATCTCATCCACCCCCGGGGCCTTGCCACCGAGGAGCTTTTTAACTACCTCAGCAACCTCAGCCCCAGAAATAGGAGAGCCCACCACAGATTCCTCAGGCACTGCTTCCTCATAGGAAGACGTGTTGGTGGGATTGAGGAGGTCTTCGAAGTATTCCCTCCACCGATCCACAACTTCCGCAGTCGAGGTCAGCAGAACACCATCCGCACCATACACGGTGTTGGTAGTGCACTGCTTCCCCTTCCTGAGGCGGTGGATGGTGGTCCAGAATCGCTTCGAAGCCGTCCGGAAGTCGTTTTCCATGGCTTCCCCGAACTCCTCCCATGTCCGAGTTTTTGCCTCCGCGACCGCTGAAGCCGCACACCGCTTGGCCTGTCGGTACCTGTCCGCTGCCTCAGGAGTCCCATGAGCCAAAAGAACCCGATAGGACTCCTTCTTCAGCTTGACGGCATCCCTCACCGCCGGTGTCCACCAACGGGTTCTAGGATTAACGCCACGACAGGCACCAACTACCTTGCGGCCACAGCTCCAATCAGCCGCCTCGACAATAGAGGTGCGGAACATGGTCCACTCGGACTCAATGTCCAGCACCTCCCTCGTGACATGTTCAAAGTTCTTCCGGAGGTGGGAATTGAAACTCTCTCTGACAGGAGACTCTGCCGTCATATCAATTCCTAGATATGGTCGAAACTATTTAAAGTGCACTACGTATAATAAACGCAACATTATTAATATTTCTACTACGGATAATTTAAACAAAAACTCGTCAAAACAGCCCAATACTTATAATATGGGCTTTTTAAACATAAGATCATTGTCTCCCAAAACGTTATTAGTTAATGAGGTCATTAGAGACAACAATCTTAACGTCATTGGTCTTAGCGAAACCTGGCTCAAACCAGACGAATTTTTTGCGCTAAATGAGGCATCTCCTCCTAACTATACGAATGCGCATATTGCCCGTCCCCTTAAAAGGGGTGGGGGGGTCGCACTAATATACAATGAAAACTTTAACCTTACCCCTAACCTAAATAATAAATACAAATCGTTTGAGGTGCTTACTATGAGGTCTGTCGCACCGCTGCCTCTCGATATGGCTGTTATCTACCGCCCCCCAGGGCCCTACTCGGACTTTATTAATGAATTCTCAGAGTTCGTTGCTGATCTAGTGACGCACGCAGACAATATAATCATAATGGGGGACTTTAATATCCATATGAATACCCCATCGGACCCTCAGTGCGTGGCGCTCCAGACTATAATTGATAGCTGTGGTCTTACACAAATAATAAATGAACCTACGCATCGCAACGGCAATACGGTAGATCTAGTGCTGGTCAGGGGTGTCACCACCTCCAAAGTTATGGTACTCCCTTTTACTAAAGTAATGTCCGATCATTACCTTATAAAATTCGAAGTTCTGACTCATTGTCAACAAACTAATAATAATAATAACTGCTATAGCAGCCGCAACATTAATGCCGCCACAACGATGACTCTTGCTGACCTACTGCCTTCGGTAATGGCACCATTCCCAAATTATGTCGGCTCTATTGATAACCTCACTAACAACTTTGACAATGCCCTGCGCAAAACCATTGATAGTATAGCACCGCTAAAACAAAAAAGGGCCCCTAAAAGGCGCACCCCATGGTTTACAGAGGAAACCAGAGCTCATAAATTATCATGTAGAAAGTTGGAACGCAAATGGCGCGCGACCAAGCTTGAGGTTTTCCATCAAGCATGGAGTGATAGTTTAATATCGTATAAACGCATGCTTACCTTAGCTAAAGCTAAATATTACTCAAATCTCATCCGCCTCAACAAAAACGACCCTACATTTTTGTTTAGTACAGTAGCATCGCTAACCCAACAAGGGACTCCTCCCAATAGCTCCACCCACTCGGCAGATGACTTTATGAATTTCTTTAATAAGAAAATTGAACTCATTAGAAAGGAGATTAAAGACAACGCATCCCAGCTACAACTGGGTTCTATGAACACAGATAAAACTGTATCTACGACGGATACTGCAATACAAAATAGTCTCTCTCTTTTTGATGAAATAACATTAGAGGAACTATTACAGCGTGTAAGTGGGATAAAACAAACAACATGTTTACTTGACCCACTTCCTGGGAAACTTATCAAGGAGCTTTTTGTATTATTAGGTCCATCAGTGCTAAATATTATAAACTTATCACTTTCCTCTGGCACTGTTCCCCTAGCATTCAAGAAAGCGGTTATTCATCCTCTGCTCAAAAGACCTAACCTTGATCCTGACCTCATGGTAAACTACCGACCGGTGTCCCACCTTCCCTTTATTTCGAAAATCCTCGAAAAAATTGTCGCACAGCAGCTAAATGAACACTTAGTGTCTAACAATCTCTGTGAACCTTTTCAATCCGGTTTCAGGGCAAATCACTCTACGGTGACAGCCCTCGCAAAAATGACTAATGATCTACTGCTAACGATGGATTCTGATGCGTCATCTATGTTGCTGCTTCTTGATCTTAGCGCTGCTTTCGATACCGTCGATCATAATATTTTATTAGAGCGTATCAAAACACGTATTGGTATGTCAGACTTAGCTTTGTCGTGGTTTAACTCTTATCTTACTGACAGGATGCAATGCGTCTCCCATAATAATGTGACCTCGGACTATGTTAAGGTAACGTGCGGAGTTCCTCAGGGTTCGGTTCTTGGCCCTGCACTCTTTAGTATTTACATGCTGCCGCTAGGCGACATCATACGCAAATACGGTGTTAGCTTTCATTGTTATGCTGATGACACCCAACTCTACATGCCCCTAAAGCTGACCAACACGCCGGATTGTAGTCAGCTGGAGGCGTGTCTTAATGAAATTAAACAATGGATGTCCGCTAACTTCTTGCAACTCAACGCCAAGAAAACGGAAATGCTGATTATCGGTCCTGCTAAACACCGACATTTATTTAATAATACCACCTTAACATTTGACAACCAAACAATTACACAAGGCGAATCAGTAAAGAATCTGGGTATTATCTTCGACCCAACTCTCTCGTTTGAATCACACATTAAGAGTGTTACTAAAACGGCCTTCTTTCATCTCCGTAATATCGCTAAAATTCGTTCTATTTTATCCACTAGCGACGCTGAGATCATTATTCATGCGTTCGTTACGTCTCATCTCGACTACTGTAACGTATTATTTTCGGGTCTCCCTATGTCTAGCATTAAAAAATTACAGTTGGTACAAAATGCGGCTGCTAGACTTTTGACAAGAACAAGAAAGTTTGATCATATTACGCCTATACTGGCTCACCTGCACTGGCTTCCTGTGCACTTAAGATGTGACTTTAAGGTTTTACTACTTACGTATAAAATACTACACGGTCTAGCTCCGTCCTATCTTGTCGATTGCATTGTACCATATGTCCCGGCAAGAAATCTGCGTTCAAAGAACTCCGGCTTATTAGTGATTCCCAGAGCCCAAAAAAAGTCTGCGGGCTATAGAGCGTTTTCTATTCGGGCTCCAGTACTATGGAATGCCCTCCCGGTAACAATTAGAGATGCTACCTCAGTAGAAGCATTTAAGTCCCATCTTAAAACTCATTTGTATACTCTAGCCTTTAAATAGCCCCCCTGTTAGACCAGTTGATCTGCCGTTTATTTTCTTTTCTCCTCTGCTCCCCTTTTCCTTGAGGGGGGGGGGGGCACAGGTCCGGTGGCCATGGATGAAGTGCTGGCTGTCCAGAGTCGGGACCCGGGGTGGACCGCTCGCCTGTGCATCGGCTGGGAACATCTCTGCGCTGCTGACCCGTCTCCGCTCGGGATGGTGTCCTGCTGGCCCCACTATGGACTGGACTCTTACTATTATGTTGGATCCACTATGGACTGGACTCTCACAATATTATGTCAGACCCACTCGACATCCATTGCTTTCGGTCTCCCCTAGAGGGGGGGGGGGGGGGGGGGGGGTTACCCACATATGCGGTCCTCTCCAAGGTTTCTCATAGTCATTCACATCGACGTCCCACTGGGTTGAGTTTTTCCTTGCCCGTATGTGGGCTTTGTACCGAGGATGTCGTTGTGGCTTGTGCAGCCCTTTGAGACACTTGTGATTTAGGGCTATATAAATAAAGATTGATTGATTGATTGATTGATTAATTCATTGCTTCTTGTCTCGTTTAATAGATGTCATCAGTGTTTGAACCTGACAACTGGTCACACTTATCATTACACCATGTACCAAATAAAATTGCTTCGAGGTTGGTAAGTAAAACCAGAATTATTCCGTACATTAGGCGCACCGGGTTATAAGGCGCACTGTTGAGTTTTGAGAAGAAACAAACATTATTTTAAGTGTGCCTTATAGTCCGGATAATACAGTAATGTATTTATTTGACAAGGACAGTGCAATTAAACATTGCCACTAAAGGGTGTAAAAAATAATAATAATACAGTATTAAGATAAGTCTTCTTGAAATGTGTCTTGTTATTATCTCCTTCCCCCTCTTTTTTGTGGTGTTTTGTGGGCATTTGAATTACCAACATTTCAATGTGTACTGCTGTATATGTGTTGTAAAAATTGAAAATCCTAAATAAATGTTAAATAAAAAAAGATTAGAATACAAAAACATAAATAAATAATGTCTGCTGGTTTGATATTTGAAAATCCTTGGTTGGCAATAGACTCCTTCTGCTCCAATATGGCCCAGACTAGGAGTGCTAAACACCAAATGTTTTTCATTATTTATTTCTTTAATTCAACAAATATCATTATTTTCTTCTTCTCAGCACTAATGTTGATGTGTAATCCATCACTGCCTTGGCCTGCAGTTAATATGAGAGTACAACATGACACCCCGCAATTCTTCATTCACTGTACGTTCTCATAATATCATGTTGGTCTTATATTCCCTATAATAAAAAAGTAAGATTGTCCCCGGAATTAAATACTAAATCACAAGTTATCTTCTGGGCCAGTGGTTATCAACATTTTTTCACCAAGTACCACCATAATGACAACATTAAAATACAGTAGTGTAGTAGACCTAAGTATTCATCAAGTACCACCATAATGACAACATTAAAATACAGTAGTGAAGTAGACCTAAGTATTCATTAAGTACCACCATAATGACCAACATTAAAATTCAGTAGTGTAGTAGACTTAAGTATTCATCAAGTACCACCACAATGACAATGGAATACAGTAGTGTAGTAGAACTAAGTATTCATCAAGTACCAAAATAATGACACCATTAAAATACAGTAGTGTAGTAGACTAAAGTATTCATCAAGTACCACCATAATGACAATAGAATACAGTAGTGTAGTAGACCTAAATATTCATCAAGTACCACCATAATGACAACTTTAAAATACAGTAGTGTCGTAGACCTAAGTATTCATTAAGTACCACCATAATGACAACATTGAAATACAGTAGTGTAGTAGACTTAAGTATTCATCAAGTACCACCACAATGACAATGGAATACAGTAGTGTAGTAGAACTAACTAATCATCAAGTACCACCATAATGACAATATAATACAGTAGTGTAGTAGACTTAAGTATTCATCAAGTACCACTGAAATGACCAACATTAAAATACAGTAGTGTAGTAGACCGAAGTATTCATTAAGTACCACCATAATGACAACATTAAAATACAGTAGTGTAGTAGACCTAAGTATTCATCAAGTACCAACATAATAACAATAGAATACAGTAGTGTAGTAGACCTAAGTATACATCAAGTACCACCATAATGACAATATAATACAGTAGTGTAGTAGACCTAAGCATTCATTGAGTACATCACAATGACAACATTAAAATACAGTAGTGTAGTAGACTTAAGCATTCATTAAGTACAACCATAATGACAATTAAATACAGTAGCGTGGTAGACCCAAGTATTCATTAAGTACCACCATAATGACAGCATTAAAATACAGTAGTGTAGTAGACCCAAGCATTCATTAAGTACCACAATAATGACAAAATTAAAATACAGTACCTTGCTTTTTGTCCTGAACCTACTCAGGTTGAAGAGCCCGCCGTCTGTCCTGTATGTGAACTGGACTCCCTCAGGCAGGTTTTGACTGGTGAGGTAAAGTACGGCTGAGATGAAGATAGCAAACAGGGTTGGTGCGATGATGCAGCCCTGCTTGACACCAGTGTCAACTTTGAAGGGAGCCGTTTCAGAGCCGCCATTTCCAACTACCACTGCGGTCATGTCGTCGTGCAACAGACGCAAGATCTTCAAATACTTGTCTGGGCATCCGATCTTGGAGAGGGCACCCCAGAGGGCAGTTCTGTTCACAGAATCAAAGGCCTTTGTAAGGTCAATGAATGCCATGTATAGTGGCAGGTGTTCCCGACATTTCTCTTGCAGTTGACGGACTGCAAAAATCATGTCCGATGTTCCCCTAGCTGGACGAAAGCCACACTGGGACTCTGGGAGGATCTCTTCTGACAGCGGCAATAACCGGTTTGCCAAAATACGGGCCAGTATTTTTTCTGTTGTGGACAGGAGAGAGATGCCTCTGTAGTTGCCACAGTCCGCCTTATCTCCCTTCTTGAAGATGGTGACAATCAGGGCGTCCCTGAGTCCGGCTGGGATTTCCTCCTTATCCCAGATTTTACCAATGAGGCTATGGATGTGGCAAAGGAGTTTTGGTCCACCGTGCTTTAATATTCCTGCTGGTATCCCATCTGGTCCGGAAGCCTTGTTGTTACCCAATTTTCTGATGGCATCCTAGACCTAATTTTCGGTGGGAGGATCACCCAAATGCTCCATGATGGGTCGCTGAGGAATCTGGTTGGTGGTTTCCATCTCCACTGTGGAGTTCCGATTCAGGAGCTCTTGGAAGTGTTCACGCCATCTGGAACTGATACCTATATCGTCCTTGAGCAGGGTTTGTCCATCTTTAGATCGGAGGGGGTTTAGGCCTCGATAGCTGGGCCCATAAACAGCCTTGGTAGCATTGAAAAAACCTCTGGTGTCCCCAGAGTCAGCAAGCTTCTGGATTTCCAGAGCCTTCTCCATCCACCATTTGTTTTTCAGCTCTCTCACTCTGCTCTGGACAAGTGCCTTTGCCTTGGCGTGGGCCTGCCTTTTGTCCCTGCAGTTGATGTCGCTCTGCCAAGAACACAAAGCTTTCCTTTTGGCATCAATCAGCTGTTTTATTTCGATGTCATTTTCATCGAACCAGTCCTGGTGTTTCCTAGTCCTGTAGCCAATGGTATCCTTGCTGGTTTCAAGTAGCGTGGTCTTAAGAGCCTCCCAGTGTTCTTCCACATCCTCAGGATATTCTTCCGAGAGTCTCACAGACAGGGTGTTTTGTAGATGTTGCACCCTATCTGTGTCTCCAGGGCTATCAATGTTAAATTTAGGGGGGAACAGTATCCTTTGTGTCCTCCTCTTCTGCCGCAGCTCGATGTTCATTTTGGTGGTCTGTCCAGCAGTCTTCCGCACAAATCATGGCCCTGGTGATGTTAACATCCTTGCGATCTCTGGTCCTGACAATGACATAGTCTATGAGATGCCAGCGCCTTGATCTGGGATGCATCCAGGACGTTTTGAACCGGTTTCTCTGGCGGAAAAAGGGTGTTTGTTATCAGAAGATCGTGTTCAGCACACGTTGACAGAAGAAGGACTCCATTGGCATTGACATTCCCAACACCTTCTTTACCTAGAGTGCCTTTCCATAGCTTGTGATCCTTGCCAACCCTGGCATTGAAGTCCCGGGGTAGAAGGATCTTATCTTCTTTCAGGATATCCAATAGAACCTGGTCTAAGGTTGCATAGAAGGTCTCCTTGTCTTCATCATGTGAGTCCAAAGTTGGTGCATAGGCACTCACAGCCGTTGCCATCTGATTGTTTGAGAGCCTCAGGCGTAGGGTCATGAGTCGCTCATTGATGCTTATTGGAGATTCGGAGAGTTGGGAGATGAGCCGGTTTCTGATGGCAAATCCCACTCTGTGGATCAAGGGTTCTTCAGCTGTTTTTCCCTTCCAGAAGAAAGTGTATCCTCCTTTCTCCTCCTTTAGTTGCCCCAACTCAGTCAAACGGGTTTCAGACAGGGCAGCAATGTCAATCTTGCACCTTTTCAACTCCCTGGTAACGATCGCCGATCTTCTTTCTGGACGATTGCTGTCCATAAGTGTTCTCACATTCCAACCTCCAAAGTTAATTGTTTTTGTTTTTGTTTTTCGACAGCTATGAGGTGAACCCACTGGACGCGGTATTCCAGTCAGGTTGTAGGAGGCAGGCTATTTTTAGGGCACCTTTTCTAGCCCCTTCCCGTGTAGGGTGAGCAGAGTGGATCCTAAATAGGGCTGCTCAGATGTGGGTGCTGCTGCCGAAATGCTCTCTCTGCCTCGGTCCGAGAGCAAGGCGACTGAATCAGGCACCCACCGCCTATGTGCCAGTGCGTGGCTAGAAGCTACTAGACTTCACTGTCCTGCTCCCGTCACCATTTCCTGGTCGCCATAAGACTTATAGGGGGGTTGGGTAATGATGGGTCCTTCAGGAGAACGCCAGTGCGGGGAATCTTTTAAAGTGGGGAAACTGGTGCACAGGCAGTCATCACACTGTCCTTGGCAAAGAGAAGGTCAGGGTCCAATGGCATGGAGACCAAGACAATTGGTGGCCCATCTTTGCTGCAGCCTTCCTCCGCCTTTGTGACCGTTGTGGAGGGTTCTCTACATCCATCTTCCGCCCACTCCGTCGTTGAGGTCTTTTTTGACGAGGGGCACGCGCAGTCTCCAATGTCACTTGCTTTTCTCTCAGGGTGTGCTCCCCTATCCTTTTGTCTTCCCAGACTAACCCACAAGGCAGCGGGGCAGTGGTTGGGTGAGGCCAGGGCGTGTCCACAATGTGGGCCTGCCCATTACGCCTCTGGGGACCACTGCAGCTCCGAGATCCCCTGCCACGTTTACCTTGGGCAGCAGGGCTCAAGTTACCGTGTGTGGCCACGTGGAGGCCTGACAAGAGTCTTGGTGAAGGAGAGGCTGTGTACTGGCAGGAGAAGACTGATGCACAAGGCTGCTTCTCCGTTCACCACAAAGGCTAGTCAGCGGCAGTGTCTGTAAGCGAGAGGTTAGCAAGCAGGTGGGAAGTAGACATGCAACCTTCCCTCTAACTACTGCACTAGACGCATCACAACACCCTGTAGGCTAGGCCCACACACACACACATGATGTATTAAGTCCATAAGTACACAAACGTGTACTTCATGTTTAGTGACATGCTCATTCTTATCCTTACACTTCTTTTTTCCAAATTCCATTGTATGTTATACTCTTCTGACACCACCAGATGGCAGTATAAATGTCCACATAAGCACATAAGACCCCAATTCAGTAGGGTACACAATTTTGGAAATAAGAGCTAAAAGGTGCTGTCCACGCATGTGGCCAACTAGGCCTTTAGAGGTTTTAACCCTGTAAGACCCAACTATAGAAAAACCTAAAACTTCCAGATGTTGTTGTATATTCGATGCAGAAATTGAAGAGTTAAAGGGACGGCGTGGCGCAGTGGAAGAGTGGCCGTGCGCGACCCGAGGATCCCTGGTTCAATCCCCACCTAGTACGAACCTCGTCATGTCCGTTGTGTCCTGAGCAAGACACTTCACCCTTGCTCCTGATGGGTGCTGGTTAGCGCCTTGTATGGCAGCTCCCTCCATCAGTGTGTGAATGTGTGTGTGAATGGGTAAATGTGGAAGTAGTGTCAAAAGCGCTTTGAGTACCTTGAAGGTAGAAAAGCGCTATACAAGTACAACCCATTTATTTATTTATTTTAAAAAAAAATAAAAAATTATGTATGTTTTTAGAGAAATGGTGTAACATTGCAACATTTGGCTTTGATGTGAGCAGAATTTCTGTATTTGTTCTCACGTTGTCTGAACAACCAAGGGTTCATTGACTGCTTACTTAGCCCCATAACGGTATATACCATTAATAATAATAATAACACATTAGTTATATTTTTATGAAGTCATCTATTACAAATATAAAAAATATGAAACAAGATAAAACTCTTAAAAAAACGCTTTTTCCCCCTCTTTTTTTCTTTTCAAGACATTGGTCATGAAGACTTTCATTGGTGGTGAAAGTCCTAAAAACAGTTCCTGTCGTCTGTAAAACAAAGGCGAACATCACACTTTCTGCATTGTGTGTTGGTGTATCCTGTATTGCCGTGTCTGCAGCATCATCATCTCATCCACAGAGTGGTGCTCTTCTGGTACCACCTGCAGGCATTTCTCTCTGAATGAATCAAGCCAGAGTCTGAGTTTCTATAGTTTGTCTTTCTTTTCCGTCTCAAATACTGTCATGTTGTTTACAAAATGTAATGACATCAACAGGGATTGGAATCTGTTGCGTGGCCTCACATCAGCAACAGGTGGTGGGGACCAAGTGCTCAGGGTAGACAATAATGTCTACCTGGTAAGTCGCTTTGCACAAAAGTGTCCAAATTCCATTGGATTAATGGCTCTAATTATCATACTAAAAGGAAAACATGCATACCCCCATTACATCCACACATTCAGGAACATTCCTTTCCCCAGAACTGAATTGTCTGTTGATATCCTCTTTGTGGACAAAGTCATGGAATTTTAGGTCAGGCTAATCAATTAACTACATTTTTTAGAGATACAACTTTTAAAACAGTCACCAGAACACAACACAAGGGTAGAATGTATACTATCCATGTATAGAGAAAATACTTCAGGCAGTGATGTAGTGGAGGGAATACAACCAGTTTGATCCTACTGTAACAAGCCAGCTATTTTGACTACCACATTCACCCAGTGTTGTATAATTGCAACAATTATATAACAAGCTCTAAATGAAATTTGATGCATCTGTTCCACAATAACTACATATGTACATGCTCTAGATATTGTAATAACCGAAAAAATATATAAAATAGATTTTACTTACTTGAATCTGATGAATCCAGTCCAATGAAACAAATAGATGTTGTTCGAAGGAAACCTTGAGAGGTTGTGTGAGTTCATGGCCAGAAGGCGTGACTTAAATGTACAATCCAACAGCCTTGTGAGACTGAACAATAGGACCCAATAACTATGTAAATGTGGTAAAAAAAATAAAGTAAAATATAACAGATTGTTTTTTAGGATGGTTAAAGGTAACGTTGTAATTTTACAACAAGGGATGTTACAGGGTTAAACAAAAAATAAAACATTTTCTTCATCTTTTTCCATTATCACACATCACGAGAAAATGCAGTGTCAGGTTCAAACACTGATGACATCTATTAAACGAGACAAGAAGCAAGGAATTAAAAAGAGACAGAATTAAATTTGGCTCAACTTGAGGAGAAACGTCTGGGCTGTACTCTTGTACAGTCTCCAGCATGCTCTGGCGAAAGATTGTACGCCACCTCTTTTTATGTGGACTTTCCCTGTTTACAGAACAACAGCTTTTTCTAAAGGAATGGGGGTATGTAAACAGCCATTGTTTTCGGTCACAATAACACAAAAGGAAAATATGCCTCGGGCTTGGACTGGTCCTGGATCGAGCTTGGGCAGGTCTTGGATCAAAATAGATAACCCCTCCCGCCTCCTCCCATCGTACATAATGGAATTTTACAAGCCTTTGGGAACTCAGACAACGGAAAGTTTTTTGATAATTTACATACAATTTTTCTGACATGCAGTAGTTGATAAATTAATTCATGTTTATCTGCGGCCCGGTACCAGTCCTTAGGAGATCTGAATTTCCCATCTGGGATTATTAAACTATTTCTGATCCTGATCCTCTGATTGGTCAAAATGGTAAATTGGTAAATGGGTTGTACTTGTATAGCACTTTTCTACCTTCAAGGTACTCCAAAGCACTTTGACACTATTTCCACATTCACACGCACGTTCACACACTGATGGCGGGAGCTGCCATGCAAGGCCCGAACCCCGACCCATCAGGAGCAAGGGTGAAGCATCTTGCTCAAGAACACAACGGACGTGACGAGGTTGGTAGAAGGTGGGGATCGAAACAGGAACCCTCACGTTGCTAGCACGGCCACTCTCCCAACCCCTGCCACGCCATGACTACAGGGCGCCATGTTTGCTACCAACTTTGACACCGAGTTGGCCACACTCTATACACGTACCACAGTTTGAAAATTGACGTTCTCGACTTTTCTTCGACAGCCTTTGCATTGTTGGTGTTGTATAAAAAAAATTTAAAAAAACAAACGGCAGACTTAAAATCGTGATTTTTTTCCAAAAGTATCCTTTGGTGCCTTTTAGTGCCATTTTACTTGAGGAATTGATGCATGCATGTGTCGTCAAGTCCCCATTGTCCTGGGAATAGTAGAAACGCGCAGTTAAATGTCAATGGGCCTCCCTTGAGTAAACGGTTCATACGGTGCTGGAAAAGGAGGTGTATGTGTGTGTGTGTGTGTGTGTGTGTGTGTGTGTGTGTGTGTGTGTGTGTGTGTGTGTGAGTGTGTGTGTTCTGGCAATGCTTACTTAACGGGGACATCACTCTGTTTGCACAGTCACCTTTAGGGGACCTCGGACGGTGTGGGGACAAAAAAACAGGTCCCCTAAAGGTAAAAACCTTTTTAAATGATGTTAATCATTTAAAAAGGTTTAACCATTAATAGCACTGTGATTCTGTATGGTATCCATCCTTAGTTAAAACTAATATATTTTTCCAAAAACAAAATCTGGTTTAGTGATCCTGGGAATGACATTTTCATACAGCATGATTATAAAACATTATTACCTGAAAGGATGATTGACATTCAGAATTTTCCATTCTTCTATACATGGTAGTTGGAGTTGCAGACAACTTCGTTACTGCTAAATAGCAGTTTTCAGTAATGTCACAGAAGATGCAGGATTCGCTTTAACATTTAAGTGGTGATACTTCCTATAAGAGGACAGCTGTAGTGCTGTATTCTGAGGATTATGTCGTATTCGACCAATACCAGTTTGCTTATCGCCCTAACCGCTCCACAGAGGACGCCATCTCCTCTGCACTCCACCTGAGCTTAGAACATCTGGAAGGAAAGGACACACATGTGCGGATGTTGTTCCAGGACTTCAGCTCAGCATTCAACACCACCATCCCCCAGCACTTGGTGAGCAAACTGGCCCCCTTTGGATTCAGTACCCCCCTTTGCAACTGGCTGCTTGACTTCCTCACAGACAGACCCCAATCTGTGAGAGTGGGCAACAACACCTTCCAGTGCCATCTCCCTGAGCACCGGCTGCGTCCTGAGTCCACTGCTGTTCACGTTGATGACCCATGACTGCTGCGCCAGGTCCACTACTAACCACATTGTGAAGTACTCAATAGTAGTGGGCCTCATCCGTGACAACAATGACATGGACTACAGGGAGGAGGTGAAACATCTGGTTGACTGGTGCAGAACCAACAACCTGGTCCTGAATGTCAACAAGACCAAGTAGATCATAGTTGACTTCAGGAAGCACCAGTCCAGCCACGCTCCACTCTACATCAAAGGCACAGCAGTGGAGATAGTAAGCAGCACCAAGTTCCTGGGGGTGCAGATAACTGACAATATAACCTGGTCCCTACACACCGGAGCTCTTGTAAAAAGAGCTCAGCAGCGCATGCACTTTTTGCGTCGGATGAAAAGAGCACAGCTCCCTCCCCCCATTCTCACCACATTCTACAGAGGCATTATAGAGAGCCTGCTGACCAACTGCATCTCTGTCTGTACTGGAGCCTGCAATGCCTCAGACTGGAAGTCTCTCCAGAGAGTGGTGAGGACGGCGGAAAAGATCATCAGGACTCCTCTTCCTCCTATCCAGGTGATCGCAAAAAGCCGCTGCCTGACCAGGGCTCAGGAAATCTGCAAAGACTCCTCCCACCCCCACCAAGGACTGTTTTCACTGCTGGACTCTAGAAAGAGGTTCCGCAGCCTCCGAAGCAGAACCTCCAGGTTCTATAACAGCTTCTTCCCTCAAGCCGTAAGACTCTTGAACGCATCATAATTAAATTATCCCCTCAACTCCCCCCAAAATGGATTAACTCACTGGAATAAAAAAGACAATATAACATACATCCATAAACGTGGACGCATGCGAAAAAGTGCAATATATTTATCTGTAATCTATTTATTTATTTATACATATTTATATATATTTATTTATTTTATATATATATTTATATATTATTTATATATATTTATTTATTTATACATGCACCTTATTGCTTTTTTATCCTGCACTACCATGAGCTTATGTAACGAAATTTCGTTGTAATCTGTGCTGTAAAGTTCGAATTTGAATGACAATAAAAAGGAAGTCTAAGTCTAAGTCTATTTAATTTTAACTTTTTTTTATTTTTTTTATTTTTTGGAAATGGTCCTCAGTAGTCACGTACAAATGTGTGTGAATTATGCAAAATGATTTAAATTCGGTCCCCATGAACCATATTAACTCTTTTTCCCCCAGGGTCCCCAGTAAGAATGATCAGCACATTACTTCATCAATCCAGAGATCTAAAGACGTGTATGAGCTAACTGGGCAGTGGCTATTTTACCTAAAAAATGTTTTATGCCTCCACAACCTGTAGTAAGGGTGGTCCCCACAAGTCATGATCAAAAAATTGGTCCCCATTCCAAATGATAACCAGTATGTGTGTGTGTGTGTGTGTGTGTGTGTGTGTGTGTGTGTGTTACACCCAATTTGAACCCAAGTAGGAGGTTCTCGTGAAGATAAAAGCGACACTTTCTCGCCCCGACTTGTCAAGTAGAGATTCTTGATCAGCGGCGGTAAGCTGATGCTCCTCTTCCTCCTCCCCTCCCATGCCTTGGCGAGCACCACGATGAAACGGTGTGAGACACATGAGACCCTCGAGCCTGCAGGTGGCACTCGCTTTGCCTCCGAAATTCCCAAAGCTCGTATCGCTCTTAAAGTTGCATGAATTACACGTTATTGGAAAGTAATCGTTTTCATATTGTGTGTCTACGTCTGTGATATGTCGGAAAGCCCAATTCCCAGTTGTCAGCGATGGCGGCATGGAAAATATAGTTTTATTAGTTATTGTGTATCATGCAGACGATTCACAGCAAAAAGTATTAAACCTTGCATGTGCATATTTCAATAAAATGTTATCTGTTATTGAAAAAGTATGTACAAACCCCAAAACCAGTGAAGTGGGCACGTTGTGTAAATGGTAAATAAAAACAGAATAAAACGATTTGCAAATCCTTTTCAACTTATATTCAATTGAATAGACTGCAAAGACAAGATATTTAATGTTGGAACTGGAAAACGTCATTAGCTCATTCGGAATTTGATGCCTGCAACATGTTTCAAAATAAGCTGGCACAAGTGGCAAAAAAAGACTGAGAAAGTTGAGGAATGCTCGCCAAACACTTATTTGGAACATCCGACAGGTGAACAGGCTAATTGGGAACAGGTGGGTGCCATGATTGGGTATCAAAGCAGCTTCCATGAAATGCTCAGTCATTCACAAACAAGGATGGGGCGAGGGTCACCACTTTGTCAACAAATGCGTGAGAACGACATTTCTCAACGAGCTATTGCAAGAAATGTAGGAATTTTACCATCTACGGTACGTAATATTATCAAAAAGTTCAGACAATCTGGAGAAATCACTGCACTGATATTATGGACCTTTGATCCCTCTGCATCAAAAAGCGACATCAGTGTGTAAAGGATATCACCACATGGGCCCAGGTAGACTTTAGAACACCACTGTCAGTAACTACAGTTCGTCGCTACATCTGTAAGTGCAAGTTAAAACACTACGATGCAAAGCGAAAGCCATTTATCAACAACACCCAGAAACGCCGCCGGCTTCGCTGAGCCCCAGCTCATCTTTTTGACAATGCTAACATGTAAACTATTGTCAACCTGCACATCAATGCAGTTTCTATGCCGCTAGACCAGGGGTCGGGAACCTTTTTGGCTGAGAGAGCCATGAAGGCCAAATATGTTAAAATGTATTTCCATGAGAGCCATATAATATTTTTTTTTAACACAAAATACAACTAAATGCGTGCATTTTTAAGTAAGACCAACATTTTCAGAGTATAATAAGTCTCTTATTCTTTTTAATAACATTGTTGTTCTGAAGCTAACCAATAATAAATGAAATACTTCTTACCATTAATGTGACTTCTTGAACAGGTGTGGTAGAAAACGGATGGATTAAAATGCATGAGAATGTTTTATATTTTAGAATGTTATTTTTAACACTGTGATTACCAGCGGAATTATTCATTACTTACCGTGTTAAGCAATGTCAGCGAAGATTTATCTGAGAGCCAGATGCAGTCATCAAAAGAGCCACATCTGGCTCGGGAGCCGTAGGTTCCCTACCCCTGTGCTAGACAAAGCTCAAACAAAATATTGTTGACATGTATGACTTCAGTGTTATTATGACAATGACAATAAAGGAATTGATAGACTGATCTAAGATGGACTGATGCAAAGTGGAAAAGTGTTCTGTGGTCTGACGAGTCCACATTTCAAATTGTTTTTGGAAACCATGGACGTTGTATCCTCCGGACCAAAGAGAAACAGAACCATCCGGATTGTTATAGGCGCATCAACCGACATCAATCTCTAAAGGATATCACCACATGGGCTCAGGAACACTTCAGAAAACCACTGTCACTAAATACAGTTCTTCGCTACATCTGTAAGTGCAAGTTAAAGCTCTACTATGCAAAGCGAAAGACTTTTATCAACAACATCCAGAAACGCTGCCGGCTTCTCTGGGCCCGAGATCATCTAAGATGGACTCATGCAAAGTGGAAAAGTGTTCTGTGGTCTGACGAGTCCACATTTCAAATTGTTTTTGGAAACCAATGGACGTTGTATCCTCCGGACCAAAGAGAAAAAGAACAATCCGGATTGTTATAGGCGCAAAGTTCAAAAGCCAGCATCTGTGATGGCATGGGGGTGTATTAGTGCCCAAAGCATGGGTAACTTACACATCTGTGAAGGCACCATTAATGCTGAAAGGTACATACAGGTTTTGGAGCAACATATCAACGTTATCATGGACGCCCCTGCTTATTTCAGTAAGACAATGCCAAGCCACGTGTTACAACAGCGTGGCTTCGTAGTTAAAGAGTGCGGGTACTAGACTGGCCTGCCTGTAGTCCAGACCTGTCTCCCATTGAAAATGTGTGGCGCTTTATGAACCTAAAATACCACAACGGAGACCCCGGACTGTTGAACAACTTAAGCTGTACATCAAGCAAGAATGGGAAAGAATTCCACCTGAAAATCTTAAAAAATTGGTCTCCTCAGTTGTCAAACATTTACTGTTGTTAAAAGGAAAGGCCATGTGCACAGTGGTAAAAATGCCCCTGTGCCAACTTTTTTGCAATGTGTTTATTAAATTAGATTCTAAGTTAATGATTATTTGCAGTCTATTCAATTGAATATAAGTTGAAAGGGATTTACAAATCATTGTATTCTGTTTTTATTCACAAATTACACAATGTGCCAACTTCACTGGTTTTGGGTTTTGAATTACCATACCATACCATACCAACTTTATTTATAAAGCCCTTTAAAAACAAGCACAGTTGAAAAACAAAGGGCTGTACACGACAAAGAAATGGAGGCAAAAGACAGACTAAAAAATAACATTTAAAACAGAAATAAAAATACACATTTAAAAAGCAAATATAAATTACCCTAAGAACAGTTTGTTAGATAAAAACAGTTTAAAAGTTAAAAACAGTTCAAAAAGTTAAAAGCTAAAAACAGTTCAAAGTCAAATTCCGACAATTCAAAGAATTGTCGGAGGCAGATATTTACATATATCCGAATTTAAGTGTTACTTCTTTTTATTTTAATTGTCATATTACAAAACAGCTAGTGTTTTTCTTCCAAATGTGGTCTTTTGGTTGTCTGCAAAACTGTGTGCTTAACCTTGAAGTGAGGAATGTTAGAGAGAGCGATAATAAGCATTTGTTTTGGCTAGAGAGACATGACTGCCGGGGGGGAGGAAGAGAGACTTGGGAGGAGAGGGGTTTTGGTGGAGGGGGGACAGACCATCTTAGCGGGGCGATCCGAATGTTCTATGCTGTCTCTGTCAATGTATATATGCAAAGCTTTGCAAATATATTAGAAAATACCTATCCTGTCTCTGGTGGTTTTTCAACTCAGCTTTAAGTGTCGTAAAGACCTTGGGAGCGACTTGTGACTTGAATTCCCTGGGAGGAACAACTGGTCCAAAACGCAACAGTATGTAAATAAAAATATGTATATATTGTTTTCTTTGTCATGTCACTCATTTTGACTTCAGACATATTTGTTGGGAGT